>NW_007737841.1:11494-14432 GCF_000696425.1 Galeopterus variegatus | reverse complement strand
CTGCCCATGAGGAGCTCACGGTCAGTGGGGGGATAGACCCGCGGCAGGTAAATAAGGTGCCATGATGGGTGCAACATAGAGGGAGAGAGTGAATCACTCTATCAGAAAGGGGAGATCACGGAAGCTTCCTGAAGGAGGTGACGGTCCGTTTCATCATGACCACGTGGAATCTGAAGTCCCCGTGAACTGTCCAGGTGTAGCTGCCCAAGAGGCAGTTGTCGAGGTAGGTCTGAAGTTGAGGAATGTGATTTGAGTCCTTAGGTGGGAATCGGCAGCTTGTACAGCGTAGTAAACCATAGGTTTGGATGAGATAATCTAGGAAGAGGAAGGAAGGGTCACAGACAGCAACTTCATACAGGACCACGGGGACTTATGGATCCAGACCCATGGCCTTTTCTCCATATGCTTCCCCTTTACCTGCTGGAGCTCCTGACCCCTCCCTCCTGACCCCCGCACCCACTCAGCTATTGCGGTGTCGCTGTCCAGGCCTGGTTTTCCTCCTCAGTGTCTAATGAGCTCAGCTCTGCGTACGGTGTTTCCTCCTTTTCCCCATTTCCTGCTGCCTGGCCCCTTTGTCAATAAAATATACAATAAAATATAAAAATATAAAATATAAAATAAAAGATCCATCAAGTTCTTATGTGCTAGAGACTCGGGCTGGGGCAAGATGAAGGTCAAGGTGGTGGGACAGCAGAGAGAAACAGGGAAATGCAAAACCCTGTAAGACCTGACCCGGGAACCAGGGAGCTTGCCCTGTGTTGGGGGAGGTAAGGGGAGCACCAGGGAGAAGGAAGCAGATGGCAGAAGGCGGCACGCGAAACAGCCGAAGGCAGGACCAAATGTGGAGCGCGACTGGGTTTCGGAGGAGGGGAGGTCATTTTCAATTGCAAAGGGTCAGGGAAGACGTTTCCAAGAGAAGACTTTGACCTCCGGGGATCTTGTGATCACCTCCTCTATTGGGCCACTCATGGATCTGCTTCATACCTGTCATTCTGGGGGCTGTCGTGTGTCTGCCTCTTCCCTTGGACGTAAGCTCCATGAGGTCAGGAGCCACGTCCCCGTGGACCTTGCTCCTGGCCCAGCCTGGTACGTGGCAGATGCACAGTAAACACGTGTTGAAATGAACCAGTCCCAGTGGCTCCCCCCGTGAGTCGGTTTCTAGCAGTCTCTCTTTTTCGCTTCCTTGCGCTCTCTCAGCGGGTGCATCGGTTCTTGGCGACGGCTCTCATTTTGGGGTGTGTAGTGTTCAGCCCACACCCTCCTGCACGTACCAGGCGAACTGCCCAGCGTGTGTACATCAAACTCTGCACTCCTCAAACCAGCCACATGATCTCCCACTGACAGGGACCTGTCTTGGCGCGGCCTCTTCCCCCACTGAAAATCCAGCCTTAGAGAAGGATTGTGCACGGGTAGATTATGTTGGGAAGTCAACCAGGGATGGGAGTGAGAATCTAGGGAGAGTCAACAGGGAAGGGGGAAAAGCCAGTACACTGCAATGTGACATACAATGTGACATACACTACAATGTGATATCAAGCTGACCATCTCACCAGGACATCATGGGGAGAGGATAAAATATCTCAGAATTGTCCTCCCAAGGGATGAAAGGGGGAAGCACGTATCCACCAGCTCCCACCCCCCCAGTGGTTGACGGTTGGTCCACAGACGCCAGCCTCCCCAAACCTCAGAGGTGCCCCTCATGAATGCCAAGCAGGCTTCCGTGGCAACCTGCGCGAGAAGCAAGAGACGAGAGGCGCACTCCTGAGATGAGTGGCAATGCCAGTCAAAGCCAGCGTACAGCTCTCAGCCTAGCCACGCCTGGAGTCAGGGGAAGGACCAAACGGACGTGGGGAGGTGCCCAAGCGACATCTAATGCAGACGACTTCCCTCCTTGTCCCGTGTCCACCCACAGGACTGCGCCCTCGTTACACCCCAGGCTCGTTCCTTGAGCCACCTGCCTCTCTCTCTCTCTCTCTCTCTCTCCTGCCAGTTACACCTCTTTCTTTCAGGTCTTCCCTCGTCTGTCTCTCCAATGCATCCCTTTCCCACTGCCACAGCGGTGAGTAGACCCCAGCTCTGCCCATTCGGACTAGCTTGACAGTCTCGCAGTGCACTTGACCCCCTCATGTATTCCCCCCAGCCCCTCCTCATATGGAGTCCCCCAAACCTTGCTTTCATCCTGTCCCTCCATGACCAGAAACCTGGCTGCCTGCTCCCAATAAAGTTGCAGCAATATTTCAAGGCTTTTTGAAGGCATTTGGAGTGTCCTGCAGGGGAGTGTAGCCGTTTGCACATGATTCATTTATCCATTCCTCTGTTCGATGGATATAGTGTGAGGACCTGCTCTGCTCCCAGCCTGTTCCAGCAGAGAGAAGAGTGAGCCTCACAGAGAAGGACGCAGACCACAAACGTGATGGACACAAAATAGGGACTGGTTTTGATCATTGCTCTTAAGCTGATAAAAACAAACAAAAACAAACAAAACAAGTGGGATGATGGAGCGTAACTGGGGATGGGAGGAGCCGGCTTTAGCCAGAGGGCAAGGAAAGTGTTCTCAGAAAGGTGTGATCAGCAGAGCCCCAATAGGAAAACAGGGGCACACCCAAATTAGGATAATCACACTGCTCTAATTATTTTTTAACCAAGGGGCGACTGGCATTGACAAAGGAGAGTCAAGGAAATACGGAGCCTCATTCCAGATCTGCCTAAATGTCCCCATCCCATACCCCTGACTCTCCCTTTCCACGGCCCTCACCTTAGCAGGACCTGGTTGGGTTGAGCTTTTCAGTGCTGCTCCACCTTGCGACCTTCATAATCAGCACCTGGGCTAGGACCCACGCCTGCCCGAGACCTCGAGACCTCGGGAGAGGATCCCGAGAGAGTCGGCTCTGCTTGCCTGCTCTTAATTGAATATTCATAGCGTTAATTTCTTTTTCCC
>NW_007737841.1:7447-8527 GCF_000696425.1 Galeopterus variegatus | reverse complement strand
CGTTGCTCCTCCAACACTGCAGAAGGCAGGCATTTTCCACGTCAAATTCTGTAGAAGGTCACCCTAGCGTGACAGCAGAGAAAGCATGGTGGCCCACCGTCTGATAACCACCCCCTAAGTAAACAGGGAGTCCCACCTCTCATCCCAAACAGGCTTTCCAACGATAGTCCTACAACAACTGCGATATTAGTCTGATGAATAAAGACTTTATTTACCTTTAACTGGTAAAACCATGCCTCCTCCCTTTCCCCATTTTTAAACAAAACTTGGGAACAATGATTTTAAAACAGAAGATTATTCTGAACCCATGGAATGAATCACTTCTTTGGCCTATTTCCCAGCCTGTCACCTGCGAATGTCACAAATGTCTCCAGTTCCACTTTGCTCCAGTAAGAAGGAAACCACCCATTATTAGGCCCACAGCCATGGACTGTGCAAGCTTATTCCCTGTGGTTATCAAGAAAGTTGACGTGACCATGATATACTCAGTTTCCGAATCTTGCCTTCTTCCATGAGTCTGGCCTCGGATCTGCATTTCATGGGCTGGTTTGGATGTAAACGATGCAGGCGAACCATGCGTGCAGAAGTCTTCCTGCCAGTCTGAGTTCTGAGCCTGAGACAGGTGTTGGGGAGGGTGTGTCTGCTCCCCGTTATTATTTGCGTTAATCAGCAACATCCGCTCAACGCCCTTCCTGCTAACCTGCATGGTGGGACCTGTGGATGGACGTTCAGCTGCGTCCCTGTTCGGCTTTCAGTCCCCTGATTGCTCTATAAGTAATTTGTGGTCCCAGTGAGAACGCCTGTGAGCAAACGCTTTTTCTTTAGTCTCTTCTCTCTACTTTAGTTGGGCTTTGCAGCCTTCGGAGGTCAAGCGGCTCCATAGGCTGGTTTTCGTCTTCTGTGGGCTGGATTCCCATTTACACAGCTCTGTGGGAACGTCCTTAGCCCCAAGGAGAACTCCTGCCTGTGAGAGGAAGACCTGGACCAGTAACCATAAAAGAAACATCCGGAAAGCCTCTGCCCTTAAGGAGGATATTGGGAATTGTGGGCCACTCGGACACCTCAGACTCATCTGTTCTC
>NW_007737841.1:0-6811 GCF_000696425.1 Galeopterus variegatus | reverse complement strand
AGGCTGGTTTTCGTCTTCTGTGGGCTGGATTCCCATTTACACAGCTCTGTGGGAACGTCCTAAGCCCCGAGGAGAACTCCTGCCTGTGAGAGGAAGACCTGGACCAGTAACCATAAAAGAAACATCCGGAAAGCCTCCGCCCTTAAGGAGGATATTGGGAATTGTGGGCCACTCGGACACCTCAGACTCATCTGTTCTCCTAGAAACTAGCACATCTGTAATAAAACATGTGTCAGTTACCTGGGCAAGAGCCACGGCTGATTTTACGCTGAGTTGGAGGTAGAATGCTTTGGGGAACAGAGCAAATGTTTACTAGAAGGGAAACTTTGGCAGAGGAGAGGTCGACATATACAGAGCTAGTCATTTTTCCTGACACAGGAAAAGGGACGCAGGGGAGGTGGGGCTCAGATGGAGGGAAGCCCACGCGTGGGAATTGAGTGGCTGGAGAACATGTCCTGGGGGGTGGCTGGAGCTGGTATACCCTCTAAAGTAGCCCAAAGCAAAGAAGCAGCTACCAGATTTAGCAAATAAAAATATAGGATGTCCAATTAAATCTGAATTTCAGATAAACACAAACAGCCTTTAGTATGAAAGGCTCTCAAGCATCTGAAATTCAGATTTAACTGGGCATCCTGTATTTTTCTGGCCACCCTAGAAGAGGGCTCATGCAGGTCCCAGGCACAGTTGTTGCCAGGGAGCTGAGGTCATAAGAGGCGGAGGACCAGATGAGAACATCCCAGTTCAGAGGCAGGGAGGTAAGGACAAGAAGTCAGAAGCAGAATGAGATTTGGACCGAAGAGAGAGCAGGTCTGGAAAAGGAGGGGTGAGACCAGGACAAACTGTCTGGAACAACAGGCCGAGTCAGACAGCCGGCCACGGGCCACCAAGGCAGGCTTTTGTGGGTTTGATGTCTGACTTTTTTTGGCTATTATGCAATTAAAATACACTTTCTGGAGTCACTGGAAATTTACCTGATAAAGTCCAGAAGGAGATGAATACAGACGCCTCTGCTGCCTCTTCCTGGGAAAACAGCCTCCCATCTCCTAGATGCAAGTGCCGCGGTTCCGGACTAGACTCAGGCCGCAGCACTGACACACACAAGGGCCTTACCCTGCGGCCCGCTCAGCCCCTCCCCCCAGCCCACTTCCCCTGTCTCCACTGCATGACGCTCCTCGTGGGAAAACAGCTGCTGCAGTGTCATTTGTGTCTGACCTCGGCACCTATTTCCTCCAAAATGCTAGCCAAAGGAAAAAAATGAGAGAAGAATTCAGGTAGGAATATACTATAAATTTCTCTTTCTGTTTTCTGAAACATTTAAGCCAATGAGAATGGACTGACTTCATTCTGATGTCTCTGCTGTCCCTTGGAAGTGCAAATGCATGGGAGATTACCCGTCACACGAGTGGTAAGGGAACTTCTTAACGACAATGGGAGGCTCCCAGGAGCAGGGCCGCTGTCTTGCCATTTATCCAGCACGTGGCACATGCTTTGAACAGATACTGAGATAAAACACTCATCCAGATACACACATGCACACACACAGACATGCGAGTGCGTGTGTGTGAGAGATACGAGTCACTCCATCAGTAACTCTGGAGACAGGTGCTATTTACCATCCTGGTGTTACAGCTGATGAACTTGGACGTGGAGGCCCAAGGAGGCTCAGAAACTTGCCCAAGATCAATGTCAGGTAAGGAAGCCGTGCAGCCATATTCAGACTCGGCCTTCCGGGGGCAAGTGCTTCATGCCGAGTTCTGTGGACAACATTAGTCAGGACTAGTTAAAATGAAATGAACAACTCAAAGTTAGGATGGACCCCTAGACCAAGTCCCTGAACCTCCCCCACGACAGCGTAGACAGTGAAAATCAGGGCTGCGCTGGGTGGTGCAGCTCAACACAGAGTCCAACACTTCCCTTGTTTTCCGTCCTGGACGTAGGCAAATGTCTCAGTGGGCACTTGGGGCATGTCAAAAGCTCAGCATAACTCCCATGATCTCACCCTGAGCCACAAGGGATCTTGAGATCCCCTGAGCCCTGCCCTTACAAGCATGGGAGGGAGGCCAGGGCTGTGGCTGCTTTTCTTTCACATGTTAGTACTGGCCAGACCCACTTGGCTTTTGCTGAGAACACCAACTAAGGGCATCCTGCCTCGTCTTTTGAACTTTTAGGGATCAAGTCATGCCCTTTAAATAGACGGGATGACTCTGACCATATTCGATTAACGTAGGACATGCCAGGCTCTGTCCCAGAAATAATTCCCAAGATGAAAAACTGTGCCGTTCTCTTGCCCATGGGATCCTGGGGACATGATTTCCTACACATTTCTACCAGGTGGGAAAATAACTGTCATAGTTTTCACTGGAACAATTATATATTTAGCCTTTGTTAAATTTAGACTTCCTAATTTATCTCTGTCACTAAACAACGACACACAAACAAGATGCAATTTTTCTAGCCAAAATAAACAGAGCCAATAGTTTCCCAGATATGGTAATGCCTTACCCTGAGAGAGGGTGGATGCCTGCACTGGGCTCGTTCTCACACTGGGCCGAGTCAGGTGAGGGGTGCCCATGGTGAACTGGATGCACCAAGACCACCGAGATGATTAAATCGCTGCTCTGAGTGACCCTGTCAGAAAGTCTGCAGGCTTTGATTTGTTGCAGCCATGGTGCCAAGTTACAGAAATGAGTTTTCCAAGTCCCAGCTTCCCCCAGATTGATAGAATCAGGGGCTGAGGATGAGAAGGGGATTTGGAAGCCCCCCAATACACTCACCCTATCTAAGTGCCCAGAGGAGCTCTGGGATGGGGGCACCCTTGCCACGGTGACCATTTCAAGTCCTTTAAATGAATCTGCTCCTCTGAGGCTCCCGGTGAATGTGTCATCCTTCCAAACACGCTCCAAGCTCCACTTTCTGAGGCTACACAGAACCTGTCTAATCCTCCTTCCACATTAGAGGCATCACAATATTTGAAGATAGTTATCAGGTGACCCCAAGTAAAAGACTGCTAATTTCTTCTCTTACCTCAATGGCATTTGAAATAATTGCTGAACGGATGAATTATTCAGTATGGTGATGAGATAATTGGTTAACTGTTTAGCTTAGGCCCTTATCTCACTTGAGGAGCCAAATACATTCCATCTGGATTAAATATAGATTCTTCTAAAATGAAATCATAATATAATAAACATTTTTTAAATAGTGAGAAGAAAATGTTGGTAAAAAATAAATCTGCGACCGAATGTGACTTTCCTAAGCATAATACTAAAATCAGAATACACAAAGAAAATATTCATTGATTTTTCAAACTGAAAAATTACAAGCAACTTGATGTTAAAATAACCCATAAAAAATTAAAAGTAAAACAACACATTGGGAATATTTGTACCGTATATGATAAGTAACTGGAATCCTTAATATAATAACAAACTTCACGAAACAATAAAAAAATTAATGAGGGCATGCATAAGTTACTCACAAAATAATAAATTCTCATGGCTAATGAGCATTAAAAATATTTAATCTTTTCATTAACCAAAACAATGCAAACTTAGAAATGGATGTGTTTTCCACCTACTAGATCAGAAAAGATTAAAGACGTATAATTCCCAGCCTTGATGAACTCTGGGTAACGAGAGGCATGTGAGCACTATGGTCCTTCTCCAGGGAAACCCATCAATGTGTATCAAAACCACTTTCCTCCAGAAATCTCACTGCGGTGATTTAAGCTAAGGAAACTATTAGGAATGTTGGCAGTAGGCTGACAAGGTTGATTAATTAGAGTTTTGAAATAAGAGTTAAGACTGTTGATGGTTCTACAACATGGAATTAAGAAAAATATACTTTCTGATGGTTTCAAAACATAGGCTTGTGGCATATTAAAAGAAAAAGAAATTAAGGTCTGGTATCCAATGCAAACCCATGTTTAGTCATTTAGATAAACATGTTATATCCTTACATATATGCATAGAAATTATTCTGGAAGGACATATTATCATGGTCTACGTCTAGAAGATGGAATTACAGGCAGCTTCTGTTTTGCCCCCCTTGCATATATGTATTTTATGATTCTTCTATAATAATCTTGTATTTATTACATTCTAAAAACAAACCAGGAAAAAGAGGTAGCATGTAGGATCTGTTATATCACTAAAATAATAGAAAATCCAAAACCCCAATGCTGGCATGGTTGTGGTGAAACAAGCACATGTCTACATTGTCTGTATGTAAATTGGGGGGAATATTTAGGGAAGTCAACATGTCATTACCGGCAAAGAAGCACATAAAGGTTCATTTCTTCGCACTGAGTAATGCCATTCTGAAAGTAATTTTCAAGCACAAAACGGTCCTGGTAGGTTCTCAGTACAGTGTTACACATGTGGGAAAATAAGTACTCTTATGATAAGGAGCTAAGTAAGTGATACAAAAGCTAACTAGACTATTCTACCATCATTAATGTTGTAATTGCCAATTTTTATTTAGTAACACATAATTTTGTGTTCAGTATTTAAAATTATGTCTAAATCCCAGTAATTCCATCGTACCAGGATTACGTGTTTATGTGCATGCAGGCAAGGAAAGGGAAGGAACCCGAATGTGGAAATGTGAAAGCGGTTTGGCTTGTTGGTCTTGCAGAGCTATAGATGAGGATTTTTGAGATCTAATACTAGCATAATCATGCTTTCATGTGGCTCTGGTTAAAATAAAACAAGGGGAATGGGTTTCAACTGTTAGAATTTGCTCTTAATGGAAACAAACTGTCTTTCGTTGATCACACTCCCTTTTCTGACAACCCCCAAGTGACCTGTTTAATAATCCACTCTGGAAGTCTGCCTGGGCCCAACATCAACTTTATCAGTTCAAGTAACTGTGTACTAAGTAATAGAGAGAGACTCGGTAATCGCGGGCGTTCATTTCCAGCTACGTTTAAAGTGTGCCCTTCCCACTCACCCACCCAATAGCCAACCGTGGTAGAACATGAAAACGATCATTCCTCCTATTTTGCATTCTACAGGATGCATTGCTCTCCTTTACCTATTTGATCCAGGTGTCATGATCCTGGTTTTTACAGATGGAGAAACTGAGGCTCAGAGAAGTCAGGACCTTGTTCAGGGCCGCAGGCCGGGGAGACTGAGACAAGACTGGATCTAAGTCTATGGTTGCTTCCAACACAGCACAGCTGTCCCACAGAGCAAGTGCCATTAGTTGAGATGTGAACACTGGGACCAGCCAGCCAGGATTGGAAAACTTGTCATAGGCTGAAGGCGTTTTCCAGTGATGATGCAACAGCATGCTTTAGCTTCAGACCGTCTCAGACGCCCAGTCTGGAGTGCAAACTCCGTCAGTGACTGAGGTGGAGGCTCTTGGCCGAGCCTCAGACTTTCCTACTCTTCCTTACGTAGCAGGCGATGCTCCCAGCCTGCCTTGCAGTTGGGTGTAGCCAAGGGGCTGAGTTATAACTAGTGGGTCCCTCTCTTCTTTCCTCACTTGTGCCTGAATGTCAACCCCCTGGGTGGCCTCAGGAAGCACATGTTGAAGATGGTGGAGTCAGCAGTGGCCTGGGTCACTCAATGGCCAAAGCCCAACCATGACCGGGGGCCACTACTGACCAGCAGCCTCTGCCGCGCACTGTTGCTTTAGTGAGGGATCGTCTGTAGGGATGGGTTAGTCTCTGCGATGTGTCAGGCAGGTTGACTAGGACAACGACCATTCACTTCACTTTTCTGCGCGATATCATCTATCTGCATCTTTTTATTCTTCTTAAAGTCAGTCCATCAAGAGGCCCATGTTGTGTCTGTAACCATCAAAGACATTGGCCCTGCGTCTTTGAGTGAATACCATCTTATCCTTCAATGTCCTCATTCGTAATCTGGCTGTAATGATAAAGGTAACACCAACCCAGGAGGTTGCTAGGAGGGTGGACAAAGATGTTAGGTAATGTTTTACAGCTAGAAACATGCACAAAATCTTTCTGCAACTCAGCCTCCTAATCTGTGCTGTGAATTTATTGTTAACCTGATGAGGTAGTCAGTGGGGACCAGGGGCAACACCTGGCACCTGTAGTTAGTTCAGGACATGGGGTTGCTATTATTCCTCCCCCGTCCTGAGCTTTCTCCTGCCTCTACTTGTCCCATTACAGTGGGCAACCCCGCCCGGCCCCCCATTGCCCTGCTCACAACATGAGAGCACCTCCCCCTCTGTCTCTTAATTCCACCTGCTCTCCAAGTCCTCCAGGCTCCCTCTGGGTTTCCTTCCACCCCCACTGCAACAGCCACCTGTTGCAGACCCTCAGCCTCTCCCATGTTCTCCTGGAGCCTCTTGACCTGCCTCCCGCTCCCCCCATACACACCAGAGGGAGGGAGAAGCTGGGCAGGGAGAGGCACTGGAGCACTCAGGAAATGGGCCCGGCAGCCCCAGGACAGAAAGCAGAGTGTCTGCACCTGGTGGAGACCAGGGACTGACGCTCGGAGGGGGCCAAGCAGCAGTGGGAGAAGAGTGGATTATAAGATGGGAACGTTATGAAAATTTTGCCCGAGGAGACTAGAACCAGAATGGGGCTCATTCCCCCCATGCCAGCAGGATGCTCATAGCAGAGCCCACAGTCTAGATAGAGCAAGGCTGCTGGTGATAGGTTGGCAGGTCTGTAGATGGGGTGTTCAGAGGGTACTACCCACCCAAGCGTGCACTGCCCATCATCCTCTGGGTCACAAAACAGGAGCATCTGCTTCCGAACTCAAGCTCTCAGGAGGGATCCTGGCCAGCTGTCTCACCCCTTGGCTGGTCCTGTAAAGGAGATGGGGCAGGACACCAG
>NW_007737840.1:42271-49445 GCF_000696425.1 Galeopterus variegatus | reverse complement strand
CTGATCTGCTCCCCCTGACTGCCCATGACCTGATCTGCAGGAAGTAAACTGAGCTTGATGCACAGCATTCGGTTTAGCTTTAGTATGGACTGACCTCAGATAATCCCAATGCCTACTTTCCAATACCTTCTTACCTGACCTCCGCCCTCCCAGATGTTGACATCAACTGTTCCCCAGGCTTTGGGCCAGCAGTCAAGAAGTCAAAGACAACAAATGTGCAGCACCTAGTTAGAGATGGCTTAGAATAAAGAAAACTTTTTAACTTAATTTCACTCCGATTTTTCAAGTCTTATTTTACAAATTCTTTTTGCATTTTTCGTCAAAGGAATATTGACACTCTACGGAACTGTGCTTCTGATGAATATAGCTAGGGACATACAGTTCTAGTGTGCTCTTTCATGGTAATTAAAACATGCTCTTTCTCTTGTTGCTTTTGTCAATCTTAGCTTTTCCCAGTCTGTGGATTACCCTCTTATCAGCCTTTTGTCAAGCTGTGCTCATTATGATTGGATCTCACCACCTATTCATTAAGTCGTCTCTACTGGTTTCATATATGATAATACTACTCAGTCTTATTTATTGCTTTTCCAGATGAGCACCCTAACTCGGAACAGGTGCCACTTTACCTACCACACACCTACGCTATTTCTTTTTAGCTAATTGTCTGCATCCCCGTCTCCCACTTTTATCTACCCCTGAGATGGAGGACATTGGGAGGCAATCAGTGCTTCGCTGTTCAATCACTTTGGCTTTAATAGTAGTTGGCCAGGAGAGGTTCACTTTAAATTACAACTAAATACTTATGTGATTTTCTGAAACGAATGAGCCACTTGTGCCTCAAGAGAAGAAAAACAAAATACTGCTGGTTTTATGAAAGAAATGTTCAGTGCTTTCAGCATTCCTTATTTATGGATCAGATGGAAACAGCTTAAATGTACTCATTCTTGAGATATTTCAGGATACAGGCTTTTATGTAACTCCCTTAGTTTAAGTCCATTAGATTTGGATGGGGCAGCCACTTGGGTATATATCCAGACTGCCAAATCAGAGTACCACACCTCCCCAATCATACTGGTGAGTTTTGGAAAGTTACATATAATGGAAGCCAAACCAATGAGACCCAGCCCTGGGATTTTGCTGGGAATTACTTCAAAATAAGTGTTCTCATTTGTTCAAGTTGCTCAAGTGATAGGCATAAGTAACATGCTTACTGCTTGAATCCATTCAAGGAAAGAGCCTGTGTCATTGTGAAGGCAGTCTTGGGTAGAGGACATAGACTGAAAGACTGAAAAAGACTAAGTTTTAAAGATACTGTTTGAACCTCTGTATCAAGCCATACCTCTTCACAAGAACTACCCTCCAGACTGATCCAATAAGTTGCCTTTTGCCTTAACTAGTTTAAGTTAATTTTTTGTCACTCTCAAAGTTATACATATTCTAATGTATACAATTTAGGACTAACCACTGAAAACACAAAGCAGCAGAATTGTGATCAAGAACAGGAAATCTAGTAACATGAACGTGTAAAAACATCTTCTAAGAGAACCTTCTAAAAGAGTTCTTTACCCCTTATATCAAAGTTCTTGGATTGTATTGCATCAGCAGATACATGCCATTAGATAATCTTTAAGTTTTGATTAGCAAAGACTATTCTATATCTTTGAGCCCTATATTTTTGGTGCAAAAGTATTGTGCTAGATATTACAGTCGGAAGATAGACTTTTTTGAATGAACAATATAATAACATGATTAAGTGATGGGAGCTATCCAATTAAAATTTTTATTTTGAATGAATTTTCAAGAGGAAAATATAAAGTGAGTAGTTGTAATCTAAGAATGTAAACACTGAAAT
Source organism: Galeopterus variegatus (assembly GCF_000696425.1). Taxonomy (NCBI): domain Eukaryota; kingdom Metazoa; phylum Chordata; class Mammalia; order Dermoptera; family Cynocephalidae; genus Galeopterus; species Galeopterus variegatus. The sequence goes on along the minus strand of NW_007737840.1, from coordinate 47,593 downwards.
TGTATATTTCTAAGCATTTTGTTCAAATTCAGGTTGATATATTTATTCTATTTTTTCTCTTTGAATGACTTTGTCATCACTTAAATATTTTGTTAATTTGTTATTACATTCTGTTAGTAAAATGACAAATTATTGTCAATCTTGCGATAAAACTCACGTCACTACCTGACACACAACTCCATAGTCATTAAATATATTCTGCTCCTGAGAACGTCAACTTATTGTGCTTTACACTGCTGTCTTCTGAAGGACAATAGCTGTTGTCACCAGAGTGTGCAAAATAATTTGCTTCGATTTTGAGCTAAATTTTACAGCCAAACTTCTGAATCCTCCTTGTATATATGAGCTGCTAATACTATAAATATATATTAAGTGTCTTTTTCATGGGAACTTTTGATGATAAAGAAGATGTGGATCAAATAGCAGGTAAAATTAGAGTAAGTCATAAAATGCTAGAGAAATGTTTTGGTTGGAGACAGAAAGTAATTCAATGGTTGTGGGAAGTTGTAATTTAGGAGATGTATTGCTTAAAGGACACTAATAATTTCAGAAAATCTTAAAGGGTATAAATAAAAAAGAATATCATAGAACCAGAGAAAGCTAGGCAGAGCCACAGGTGGTAACAAAGACAAATTTACACACACACAAATACACACACCCACAATTAAGCAAAAATCACATTTCATTTGTCTCCTATTTTAAACTGCACATTTATTTCTACTCATTTTTGCACTCTTCTCATGAAAACAATGCACTGAAATGTAAATTCCTAACTGCAGTTGCAAATCAAAATATTCCTAAAGAAAAAACAAGAAAAAGGCACCTAACCATGAGGAGAGAGTTCATCAAGAAATAAGATAAGAGTGTCATTGTCATTGTTGTCCTCACCATCATCGTCATCACCATCGTCATTATCATGATCAATCATCATCAGTCATCTTGCTTAATGAATATGTATTTGGCAACATAACAAATGTCAGATGCTCAAGGTTGCTGTGCAGCAGTAAAAATGCAGCAAGGTGAATGCAGTATAGAAACTTTTTTTTCTTGAATTATTTTTAGCTAATATTACCCCAAAAGAATATATACTAATGGACATGATGGACTTAGGCTTTTTCAAACATTAAGAAGGCATAATTTACAATTTTTCCTGTGATTTTCTTTTATCAGATTCACACCCATAAACATAATAATTTTCCAATAGTTGTATGCAAAGGGTTTCTCCCTCTCTAAAATTCAATTGTGTATAAATAAACAACATTGCAATTTTTTTTTAGGCTGACAGACATCAAATAGATAGACAGCAGTGTTGGAAAGGTTTGGTGGAACATACGCTTTCACAGACTATCAGTTGGAGCATAAATGTTTACTTTTTCTGGAGAGCAATCTGGAATTTTTTCCAATTTTAAAATGTGTGTACTCATTGATCTAGCTATCTAAATTCCAGAAAAAGATGAGAGCATAAAGGATGAACATAAGGAATCTGTTGCAGCATTATATGACTGCAACAGAAAGGAACCATAATCATTTCTATATTACAATATCCAATGAATAATATCATGTGCTTATCATACGTGATTCCTCAGAAGTGTGTGACCCTGCTGCCATCCACATCCTTGAAAGCGTAAATCTGATTGTGTGCTGTTCCACCTTTTCCTTGGGCTACTACTTCTGTTTTCTTTTCAGGATGATCTTTATGCAGTTGAAAGTCTCTGGAGCCAGACTACCTGCCTTTCCACTCTCTAGACACATGACCTTGGGCAAAACACCCTTGTCACTGTGAAACTTAGTTTCTACATCACGAAAAATGTACATTAGTGCCTGGCTCAGTAGATATAAGCTACACTGTTATTATTTTTAAGGACAAAGTGTCAAAATTTCTTATGATTTGATACTAGGCCTTTTTCTCTTTATACACTTTACCTCCTATAAGTCTCATAATATCTATGGATCTAGATTTTGCATACATGTGAAATTTCTATTTCCAGGCCTAACCTCTCTGTTAAGCTTTGGACNTCAATTGTGTATAAATAAACAACATTGCAATTTTTTTTTAGGCTGACAGACATCAAATAGACAGCAGTGTTGGAAAGGTTTGGTGGAACATACACTTTCACAGACTATCAGTTGGAGCATAAATGTTTACTTTTTCTGGAGAGCAATCTGGAATTTTTTCCAATTTTAAAATGTGTGTACTCATTGATCTAGCTATCTAAATTCCAGAAAAAGATGAGAGCATAAACGATACACATAAGGAATCTGTTGCAGCATTACATGACTGCAACAGAAAGGAACCATAATCATTTCTATATTACAATATCCAATGAATAATATCATGTACTTATCATACGTGATTCCTCAGAAGTGTGTGACCCTGCTGCCATCCACATCCTTGAAAGCGTAAATCTAATTGTGTGCTATTCCACCTTTTCCTTGGGCTACTACTTCTGTTTTCTTTTCAGGATGATCTTTATGCAGTTGAAAGTCTCTGGAGCCAGACTACCTGCCTTTCCACTCTCTAGACACATGACCTTGGGCAAAACACCCTTGTCACTGTGAAACTTAGTTTCTACATCACGAAAAATGTACATTAGTGCCTGGCTCAGTAGATATAAGCTACACTGTTATTATTTTTAATGACAAAGTGTCAAAATTCCTTATAATTTGATCCTAGGCCTTTTTCTCTTTATACACTTTACCTCCTATAAGTCTCATAATATCTATGGATCCAGATTTTGCATACATGTGAAATTTCTATTTCCAGGCCTAACCTCTCTGTTAAGCTTTGGACTCACATATCTAACTTCCTACTTAACATTTCCACTTGCACTTTGGTATGATACTTCAAAGACACCATATCCAATCTGAATCAACTCTGTCTCTGCTCCCACCCAGACACTTCCAGATCTGATTCTCTTTCAGGCTGACCTATCACAATGAATGTGATTGCTGTGTGTGTGACAGATACTTGAACTTGCATAGGCAACAGTAAAAAAAAAAAAAAAAATGCTAAGCACTTGGATTATGCGTGAAATCTGGGGATGGAATTGATGGCATCCACAGAGAGGATAATCTGAAGAAAATTTAAGAACAGAACTATTTACAGGGTAGTGGCCATAGACTGGGATAGTGCAGTTCCCCAGGTCTAGTATCCTACCATTAGGTCTAAAGGGGGAAATAGGAAGGAACATGTACCAGATCCAGAAGAAGGGGTGGGGAGAGGGCCACCCAATAGGAGCTATGAATTTTGGTGAAGGGCTGCAGCCAGTTCACAATGACCCACAGTGAGGATACTAAGAAGACAAACACTCTAGCCTCTCTCTCCTTCCTCTCCACTCTCCTTCCAGTGCTTCTCAGTGGTTAAATCCAAGTCAAAACCAGAGGGCAGGATAATTCCTTTCTCAAGTCCATACAGATGAACCCCTAGGGGTATAGGGATAGATGCACAAGGGGGTGGAAATAGGACCCAGAAAGGACAGAAGATTTTCAGCACAATCCTTTATATCTCTATTACCTAGCATACTTCCTGAAACATTTTGATTTGAATGAGTTAATGAAGGAACACATGCCTTATGGAGATATATATATATATATATATATATATTTAATCTCCACTGCTACATCTTTTATCCTTTGTTCTATAGTCTTTTCTTTGTCCTAGATTACTTCAAAAGCTTAAGAGGTCTTTCTGCTTTCCTGCATATAGTCAGATCCCTTCCCTCTCATCTCTCTCTATCTCTGTCTCTCTCTGTCTCTGTCTCTCTGTCTCTGTCTCTCTCTGTCCGTCTCTATCTCTTTGTCTCTCTCTTTCTCCTCTACCCCAGAGAGTAAAATTTTCAAAATGCAATCAAATTCTGACACTTCTGTGTGGAATAACTTCTCATTTGTTTCAGTTTTCTATTACTGCATAGGTAATTACCATCAACTTTATAACTTAAAACAACATTCATGCATTATCTTACAGTATTTTAGGTCAGCTCAGTGTCTCATGAGGCCGAGATCAAGGTGTCTTCTGGCTGGGATCTTATCTGGAGACTATGAGAAAGAATTCACTTCTATACTCAATTCTGTTGCTATTAGAATTTCATTTCTTGAGGTTGTGGGAATGAAGTCATGTTTTTTTGCTGGCTGTCACAGGAGCTACTCTCAGCTTCTAGAAGCCACCTATGCTCCCCAGACTGAGGCTCCTTTCATCTTCAGAAAGAGGAATGGTGCATTGGATTCTTCTCATGCTTCTAATCTCTCTGACTTCTGCTTCTACTACCAGCTGGAGAAAACTCTGAAAGGGTTAATGTGATTAGAATGGATTCACCTTTCTGCCAAGTAAAGTAATACAATCCTGGAAATGGTATTTCATCATATTTACAGGTTCTACAGACACTGGAGTGTGAGCAGATTAAACAAAAGAGAGGACCGTTGGGTATCATTTTACAATTCTGCTTAAAATATTGCTCTGGTAGTAAATGCCAAGCTCCTCATCATGACCTTCATGATCTGGCACGTGTCCATCTCTCCAGTCTCATCTCACATCATGTCCTGCATTGTCTGTGTATTTGCCAGATACACCAGCTTTCTCAGGGCCTTTGCTCACTTTCAGCCTCTCTAATATCAATTCCATAGGACAGCATCTTCTAATACCTCCCTATTATCCAAACTTTTCTACCTACCACTCTCACAAAGTTCAATCNTTTTTGAAATAATATCCTAATTTCTTCTCCAGACTAAACAACTTTTTTATAGTTATTTCAATGTCAAATGTCTCCAGCTCCAACCGTGAACTTAGGTCTGATCAATTAAAGCATTTATTCCTGTACATATCATCCGGTTCATGTATAATACACATGCAGTTCAATGACAACCAAAGCAAAAGGATGCAACATTTACAGATATGCAAATGCTATGGATGAATGCATAAGCTTCCCCGCTCAATTTGAACATGAGAAATGGAAAACAGGCTATGCCCAGTCATTTTACCAAATTGAGAATGGAGCATGTTCTATAGAAATGGAAAGAGAAATAAGGTTCTGGTAACATTATTTTCACTGATGATTTTAGCTGTGTTGAGGTCAGGATTACATAGGATTTCTTAATTATCACCTTAAGCCTGTCTTTGTTTTCTCCTGTCCCCAATAAGTTTCCTTTATGTTAATTCTTTAACCCATCAGACCCCTTGCATAAGTTTTACATATAGCCTTTCAATGGCATGTGGGGCTGTAACTGAGAAAGGGTATATAATGGCACCATATACCGTTTCATTTAAGGCTGTACAGTAAACTACCCTGTTTAATCTTTTTTAATTTCTGTGACCTATACAGCCTACTA
>NW_007737840.1:37648-39554 GCF_000696425.1 Galeopterus variegatus | reverse complement strand
AATGTTGATAAGTCATCCAAATGCCAGTCACTCTAATGACAGTTTGTTTTCCCCATAATGTGAACTACAAGAGCATGCCTTTAATTTTAAACTCATGTTTTTATTATTTATTATCATAATTGTATATTGACCATCAATCATTACAATTCACACTATCTTAAAACTTTTTTACAAACATAAACACAATGAGATATTTGGAAATTCAATGAGGTCTATGCTATTAATTTATGTAACCATGTGGGACTTTTATATATGAGTATTAGTTGACACAGAAAGTTTTAAAATTAAACAAAACCTGTATGTATGCTGCATATCCTATTAAATCCCACAGTTTTCTGCCATTAAAAAAAATCCACCTATACCAAATAGTGTACAGATAGATAAGATTTTTCCTTTGAGAAATTATATGAGACAAAATTTCTTACTTAAGGGATGAGAGAGAGGAATAGGGAGTAGAAAGAAAAAGCAACAATTTTTATTTCTTATTTCTTTGTCATTCTTATTGCATATCCATAACAGAAAATTGCAGCTCAAGCAAAATACATTTCAATTGCTGGATCTAATGGGAAAGAGATAAAGATAAAATTAAAAAATGAAATCTTAAATACGCAGTAAAATTTGATAGATTCCTGGCATATCTGACATGTGCTTATTTATAAAATCAGAATGAAGTTTGAATAATGTTTGAATTCAAAAGAACAATGAATTTTTACAACTTTATATTATGCCCCTTTATAACACACCTTTCTCTCTCCTCTCTCTCTCTCTCTCTCTCTCTCTCTCTCACACACACACACACACACACACACACGCGTGCACAGACACACATGCACATACACACCAGGATAACTTTTCTTAATGTCCTTACTAAGATTTCCATTAAGAAAACATTTATCAATTGCTTCCAATGTACTAAGAATTGGATTAGTTCCTGGATATGTCACAATAATCCCGGTACACATGGAGATTACAAACTAGTGCTCAGCACCTGCGTGTACAAAGTCTTATTTAATCATCATGACAACACTATCAGGTAGATTTTCTTTATATTCCATAGATGAATAACTAGTCGAAGATGTGTCAGTGATCTCCAAATTCAAATTCTTCTAGTGATACGACAAGTTTTGAGGTTTACATTATTTTCTGATGATTTATTTATCTATAAATGATGGGTCTTCAAAAAGTTCATGGAAAGATTTGTATTATCTTTTAATTATATTTTTCCATGAACTTTTTGAAGTACCTTTGTATGATGAACTTAAATGTTTAAATTCTATAGTTTCTTCTGTTGTTTCGATATTTTAATATTTTGTATAAAAATATTTTGATCTACATGTCTAGAAAATAGCATTTGCATTTATTTATTCATTTGTTCATTCTACTTTTATTAAGCATTCACCTGGAGCTGGTTTTGTTGTAAGATTAAAGGAATTTTAAAGAAAGTTGCTTAAGATCAGACACTATAAAAAAAAGCGGAGAAGTAAATGTAATGTACATAACCCAGATGTCAGCCAGTGTCAGCCTACTCCTAAAATCTAAAGCGAGTTAGAATCTGTTTAAACTTATTATTTATTTAAATGTATTGATTCTACATATTTGTGAGGTGTAGAATTGAATATCAATACACATATACAATCTGAGATGATCAAATAGGGATAATTAACATATTCACATTACAAAATATAATAATTTATCTGAGGATATTTGCTCTCTCTTCTAGCCATTTGATAACATACAGTAAATTATTAGTTATAGAAGCCTAGCTTTACTGCATACCCATAGAACTTATTTTTCCTATCTGCCTGTTTTACGTCCATTAACTAACTTTATAGTGGACAATTGCTGGGGTTTTTTTGTTTTGTTTTGTTTTTGTTTTGCCTATGAAGCACTTGTATTAGTCCATTTC
>NW_007737840.1:32377-36597 GCF_000696425.1 Galeopterus variegatus | reverse complement strand
GCTGTACAGTAAACTACCCTGTTTAATCTTTTTTAATTTCTGTGACCTATACAGCCTACTACTACATTGCATATCATCTCAGTTTTCTTCTTCACCAACTCTCGTCTCTGATCTCTCCTACCTAAATTCTAATCTAGGTAGGGTTGCCATAAATATAGGGTGGAGAGTCAAATCTGAATTTAAATGAGCAGCATACAATCATGTGGTTAAAATATGTGCAAATTATTGTGTGTGACATAATTATATTAATAATAATTATTTATTTAAAATTCAAATTTTTACTTTGAATTTGGCTTCAAATTTTTACTTTAAATTTTTTTGAATAAAACCCTGTATTTTTACTTAATAGGACAAACTGAATTCTAGAGCCATTTGCTATCTCCACCCAGTCCTTGCCCTGAGGATCTTCNGGACAAACTGAATTCTAGAGCCATTTGCTATCTCCACCCAGTCCTTGCCCTGAGGATCTTCATTATCAAGTATTTCTTGAAAATGCTCTTTTTTAAAAAAATAATTTTACTTAATTAATGAATATTAAAATCTCTCATTTAATTACAGAATTAAAGATATTACTTTCTATGCCTATGAATTTAATGTTTTATTTCCCTTTGTTTTCAGAGGTAGGACACCTTATAAAATAGAAAATTAGGTGAAACCTACATCTAAATTGCCTTTTCTATTTTCCACCTCACTCTGTTTGTACTCCTCTTGGTTCCCCCAGTTCTCCCCAACCCAACAGCATGCAACACACACAGTCACTCTTCCATCCACCCAACTCATCCAGTGCTGTTTCAAATTTTCCCCTTTTGACTGTATCAAAAGCTGTCCTCAGGACACACACATTTCATTCAATATTAGACCTTATTATTTCCATTCCAGTACTGGAAATTTCTCCAGAAAGATATTCATATCTTGTCAAATGAATGACTTTTCCTCAAACCTGATGAATACATCTGTCATTTGTAATTGGTTCAGACATCTGAGACTTTTCTTTCAGGCTAGCTTGGGTGAATAGTGTAGCAATCAGCAACTTTTATGATATTTGCCTATTCCAGACATGGAATTTGCTAGCCTCCTCTTTTTGACATCTCACACAGAGAAAATTTACTTACTTATTTACCTTTCATGCCCACTTCTAAATCTAATCCTTCTCTGCAGTCAGCTGAAAAAAACAAACCAATAAGCAAACAAAAACACTCCAATTCATCATCTCCCAGATATTTAATTTTTTGTTTATTTGTTTGTTTGGGTTCTTATTCTGCATGTTATGTTAGTTGAGAGGTAGGATCTGGCACATTCCATCTTTATACTGATGAGTGCTCTGTGAGATATTAATGAAGGTTTTCAAAAAAATGATGGTTGCAATCTCACAACACGGTGCAATTCAGGAGACAGAATTTCACTTAAAGATAGTGGCTTTCACGACTCACCCTTCTCTAATGCTCTTCTTCTGATGTGGTGTAGCATTATGCAGGTTTCTTTCTTACAAGCTAAGTATCTCTAGGAGCGTGGTGGGGTAAAGGTATTAAAAGTCAATACCTGTCTTAAAGAAAGAATTTGGAATTTCCCAGGAAGACACCTATTCAATAAATCTTTACATGATTATACATTTTAGGTGAATAGATGTGTCTGGAGAATGTTTGACAATTTCAAAGGCTTAGTGAACTCATTTCCTGTAGACCTTTTCCCATACCCTTTGCTTTAACATGTTTCCCCCATTAAGCCTCTAAGCTGTCTTGTTAAATTTATTTTACAGCTTTTACATTTTGTTCTTTTCTGGTGACTCAAGACTGGAAGTGGATTTGGTAGCATAACAATAATTAATTCATTCATTGACATGAGCTCACCAAAAATGAATAGTCACCGAGTGCACACAAGGTTATAATCCTCTCTCTGAGACTTTGTGGAGGATGGTTCTACATGTTAAAAATAAAGATGATTTTTTTCTGAAAATGAATTCCTATCATGCCCTGCAGACTTTGGGTCGTCTGTTGTTATTAAAGACCAGATTATCTGGATTCATTTTCAATGTTTTGAGAACTCAGAAGTGGATGTATCTGGAGCTTGTGAATGCAAGGAGGAGTTTGTGGTATCAAGGTAACTAGAACCCAAAGGCTGAGAAGTAGCTTGGATGCACAGCTTTTTCATGATTTTGTGGAGGGGAAAAGAAAATCCCGATTTCAGCATGGATTCTGGTGTTACAGTTCTTTCTTTTCAAGCATGAGAGGTCTTTAAAAAGTTCATGAAAGAATTAATATTATCTTTTAATTCAATTTTTCACAAACTTCTTGAAGTACCCTTAAATTTTCACACCTGGTAAAACTGATATATTAAATATCAATACCAATCTTCATGAAAGAATTAATATTATCTTTTAATTCAATTTTTCACAAACTTCTTGAAGTACCCTTGAATTTTCACACCTGGTAAAACTGATATATTAAATATCAATACCAATCATTTATTTATTTATTTATTTATTTAAAGACCTTCTGGATCATTCTGATGTAGGCAAGGCTGACTATCAAATTACCTAGCAGTTAGAACCTCCTTTCTTCTCTACCCCTGCCAGCCAGTTCAACATTCTTTCCTGATATGTGGACTGAATGTTTGTGTTCCCCCGGAGTTCTTATGTTGAATCCCCAGTGTGACAGTATTTTTAGGTGGGTCCTTTAGGAGATAATTAGGTTGTGAGAGTAGAGCCCTCATAAATGGGGTTAGTGACCTTATAAGACATGATTTCTCTCTCTGCCATGTGAGGATACAGCAAGAAGCCATCCCTCTGCAAACCAGGAAGAGAGATTTCTCACCAGAAATGGAATTGAGCAGCACCTTGATTTTGAACTTCTCAGTCTTCAGAACTGTGAAAAATAGATGTTTGTTGTTTAATCCTACTGTATTTTTATACAGCAGCCCAAACTAAGACAATCCCCAATTTTAGAAGCATAGAGATTTTAGGTTATTCCTTTTACCAAAAATTACTCTTTGAGTGACATCTTAGGAGCTTATAACTTATTACATAACTTATAATGTAGACATTTATTGAGCACCTACTATAAGAGAGTAATGTGTGGAAATATCTCTTGTATTTGAAGGATATGACTTAACGTGTTATATTTTCTATAACAATTTGTACTTAAATAGGACCAAAGATCAAATTTGAAGAAGTTTAAATGAAGTCAAAATGATGAAGTATAAATTGCTGCATTTTAGGAATTCACACCCCATGTACAAGAGTGTTTTGTGTAATGCGGTTGTGATTTTTGCTGTTGACTCAGAAATCATACCAATCGTGGGGCAGATGAGTTTGTAAACCAGCCTACAAATGCACTAGGACTGCATTAAGATATACTCCTGTGAGTTCAGTCCAGGGGAAACTCAATACTCATATTGCAAAGGTATGCTTATTCAAACACAAACAGTGTTTTCCTACATTGTTTTTGCCTACCCATCCTCAGAAAAATGCTTGTGTTTTGATGGTGTTAATCTCTACCCATTTTTCTTTACACTTTTTTTTTCCTGAATAGGCTATCTCTCCATCATTGGAAGATACTGCATAAAGAATAACACAGTACAAATTTCATTTGAACACACATTAGAACAAAATTTTATAGAAATTATTTTCATACCTTTCAATTTATTTGTATGTTCACCAACCTATTGACTTTGTAATATATGCTAAGTGTCAGGCACTAGTCTATGGCCTCAGGATATAAAGCAAAGTAAAGAAGGCACATTCCATGCCTGTATTAAGTCTATTTTCTGTTGCTTATAACAGAACACCTGAAATTGGGTAATATATAAAGAAAATAGTTTTATTTATTACAGTTTCAAAGGCTGGAAGTCTGAGGTCCAGGGAGTGCACCTAGTGAGCGTCTTCTTCCTGGTGGGAACTCTCTACCTAGTGTGAGCTGGTACAGGAAATCACATGGTGAGGGCAGCAAGACCTTGTGCTTAATGTGCTCAATTGCTCTCCTTATAAAGCCACCAATTCACACCCATGATAACCCATTCATCCATTACTCCATGAGTGGATGAATCCATTCATGACAGCATAGTCCTCATGATCCTACCACCTCTTAAAGACCCCACCTTCCAATACTGTCACATTGGGAATCAAGCTTCCCCAGGAGCTTTGGAGGGGACAAACATTCAACCTGTATCAATGCCCTTTGGCACAAAATTTCTACAGAAGTCAAAAAATCAAGTACTTAAATATG
>NW_007737840.1:28829-32141 GCF_000696425.1 Galeopterus variegatus | reverse complement strand
TGACAGCATAGTCCTCATGATCCTACCACCTCTTAAAGACCCCACCTTCCAATACTGTCACGTTGGGAATCAAGCTTCCCCATGAGCTTTGGAGGGGACAAACATTCAACCTGTATCAATGCCCTTTGGCACAAAATTTCTACAGAAGTCAAAAAATCAAGTACTTAATTATGCATAACTTTTGCAATATAAAAGATATAATGAGAAGAAAAGGAATCAATTTTATTGATTTGTTTGTATAAGCGCATATTTGTTAAGTGTGATATTACTCCAGGCTCTTCTCCATACTGAAAGGATAAGAATGGCTTGTTAGATTGTTTTATGTCTGGCATATATACTTTACCTTAGGAGGCATCTAACTAATACCTTAGCGTATAAATTTTCATGAGTTTGAAACAAAGGACAAAAGTTATTTTGCTTTGTGGATTAATGGATTATGTCTTTCAACAAATACTGAGTACTACTCATTTATTGTCATTCATGTAGTAAACATCAATGATTCAATATTCAGAGAAAATAGAAAGTGGCCAGCTGTTTCAAATGCTACTGAGAGAGCTGAGGATTAAATGACAAATATATATGACAACTTAGGAGCAGGTGGTGGACTTCACAAAAAGAAATTCAGTGGTCTTCTGGAGATAGAAATGCATTGGAATGAAACATTTTTAGTAACAATGAGATATCATTGCATGTCCATCAAATTGGCAAAAAGGTAGAGTGAGACAAAACCAAATATTGGTGAGAATAGAGAGACATCATAAATTTCCTACACTGATATTAGGAAAATAAATTCATACAAATATGAAAAAAATCAGACTATCGTAGTTCAAATTATGTACACATTTTAAATTAGAATATTCCACTTTAGAATATAAGGGTACGTCAAAAAGTTTGTGAAAAATTAGAATTAAAAGATAATATGAATGTTTCCATGAACTTTTTGAAGACCCCTTGTATAAATGCTAGAAAAATTTTAAGTGTATTCACAGGGAGACATATACAAAAATATTTATCGAAGAATTGTTAGCATACAATTATGAAAAAAAGTGTATCTCAAAACATGCTATTGAGCAAAAAAGGCAAGTGACAGAATTATATCATTTATATAAAGTTTTAAAAATATACAAAGAGAGAGATAGGAAAGAAGAGAAGGAAGAAGGGAAGAAAGAATCGGAGAGAAAAGAAAGAAGGAATAAAGAAATAATGTTGATAAAATGTTAAGAGCTATGAAAATTAAGTAATCAGATACATGAGATATTTGTTTGTTTTTAATATATAATTCTGTTATTCTCTAACTTTATTGTATGTTTGAAAATAATGCATTCAAAAATAAAAATAAAAATAAAAGGTTCGGGTGAAAGCCTGAGGACAAGATGTGTAGGTGGCTCCTTTCAACTTAAAGAGCTTGACCTGGGGCCCAGTGAGTGACAGAACAGAGATAATGATAGTGTTAAAGAAGGAGGAGTTTTGTGTTGAATAGGAAGAACACATGCTTTGGTTTGGGAAAATGTAGCTGGGAAAATATCTGCCCTTACCTTGGCTGTGAGATGCACACAGTATGGAAAAAAAAAAAAAAAAAGAAAGAAAGAAAGAAATAGTTGCTCTCACCCTGGGAAAATAGCATTTTCAGGGATAACTGTTTCAGGTGAAGCAAAGATGGAGAGCAAATATTCAGAGAAGACAGAATATGGCATGGTTCATACACAAGTGAATACAACTTTTCTGAGAATGTAGTCATTTGCTCAAGGCAGAGGTGTTCATAAAATACAACGTTGTGCCAGGACAAACTGAACAAACTGATGAGAGGCAAAGAAGCAAAGCAGAGGAAAAGAAAACAAAACAACAGCAAAAGACACATAGTGTCAGGGCTGCTATCTTTTCTCCTATAATCTGTAATTTTAAAATTAAAGTAAAGAACACAAGTTTTTTTGGACAGTCACAGGTGGTAGGACCAGCCACATTTCTTATCACTGTTGTAAGATCAGTAGGAGTGACCCTCATCATCTTTGTCCTTGTTTCTCCTATTTTGAAAGGAAAACACCACATAAACGTCAAGTTAAACAAAAGCTGAAACAATCTCCATGAATGTCACATATGTTTTAACTCTTTTACATGACTACAATTTGAACAGAAAACAATGCATATGCAGATATTACACAAAATAATATGGCTGATATTCTGTCAGTATTATGATCATTTAAAAGTAGTCTTTATGATCAAACTATTCCTATAACCTTTGACAATTTGGTAGTCTTTTGAGTAAGCTATTTAATCATACTTCTTTATTTGCCTAAGCTCAATTGGGTCTTTAGGAAAATCTGCTCTCAAAATATTCGTAATATTCCATTCGAAACGATGGAAATGTATGAGTTCCAGAGGGCCACTGGCCTAGAAGAGCATCCACATTATTTTATAACCTGTCTCATACACTGGAATCATTCCACAGCTTAAGTGGGGATTATGGTGATATAATAGTAGCTATAATTTATTGAGCGCTATGCTAAGTGCATTGCTTTTATTAACTGATTGAACCCGTATAAACTTAGCAGGTACTTATGGTTGTTCCAATCCACAGAGGAGATGAAAGAGGTGTGAGAACATTCCCAAGATGACACAGTTAGTGTGTGGATCGGAGCTGAAATTTAAATCCATGTCTTTCTGACGATAAGTCCAAACTTAATGCTAATTTTGCATCCCTGTTTTGTTTTCTGAAGTCGGATCAGTAAAGGCACACTACGCTATGTTCTATATAAATAATGAAGTAACACCTAGAAACTATTTTCACTGACCATCACAGAGATCAGAAGTAAAGTTATAGTTATTGCTAGAAAATTATGTTGATGGAATTGTGTGACAGCTGGGTAAGGAAAATGAGAATAGAAGATAATCTTAAATGGAAATTCTCTTCCTGTCTGTACTTTCTCCTTTACAATTGCTTTTGATACTGTTTTATAAGTATGCCTTATTCTGTAAGTATCACAGCAATCATTAGCCAAAAGTAATACAATTCTGACTGAACTTCTGATAACAAGAATGGCAATATTCCCAATATTAATGGAATTTTCTGTGAGCATCATCTATTAAGACAATCTCCCAATGGACACATTTAAGGCCGAGTTTTCCAAGACAATTAAAAACAGTAAAAAGAACATATAATGGATTTTCTCTCTCATTGTCTCTATAAATATGAATTTGTGGTCCATGAAGTGATCCTCCGTTCTCAATATCTGTAATTTGATAATGCAGGCATAACCATGATATCACTAAAAGATATCTGACTGCATACATTCTTAACTCCCCCACAAAAAAAAA
>NW_007737840.1:27415-28365 GCF_000696425.1 Galeopterus variegatus | reverse complement strand
AAAAAAAAATTGTAGGGTTTTCTTCAGGGATTAATTTTTTCATTAAAATTATTTAGTATGCAATTTAAGCTGTGTTCTTTATTAATGTCTTAGTAGGTAAAGCAGGTGTTGAGAAGGCATACGAGTTAAGGAAAAGCATAATAGATAGTCTTAGGAAGAATATAGACATTCCTAACTTATACACAAGCTACTCAGAATGCCCAAATAAAAAACACTCATCCAGCAGCAAAACACATTATAGCTAGGTGCGGATATGTTACTTATTGGAACCCGGAGAAAAAAGGCAATTTTGTTCAAAGTAACAATGGCTGCAAAAATAAGATCAAGAGTTTGAGCTACTAATAACAAACCTCTCCTACGTGGATTCCAGATGTCAGTCAGTGTAACTCAGACATGGCTAACGGCAATTAATATCGTAAAAAGAGTGAGTAGTGAACAGTTCTTTATACCTGAAAATAGGCTCATAATCTATACTTTATAAGAGCAGCAGCAGTTCAAGTAGTCCTGGTATTTGCAATAATAATGGTAATAATGACATTCACTCATGCTTTTAAGCGGAAAGTGAAAGTGTCAGGTCCAAAAATATTATCTTTAATAACTGTAATCTTCTGGGATTAGAGAGGAATACTCAAAATATGTGACTCTACAGCGTGGGGATTTACTATTGATTATGCTTTTTAATCATCTGTGGCCCATTTTCTTTAGAGGACTCTATCTGTGCCTAAACTTCAGGCTCCAGAGTGTTGTAAATGTTGTGAAGGAAGCACTATATTACATAAAAATATAAACCATCTCTCTTATGATTTGCAAACCATTTTCTTTGCTTACTTGATAGACTGATTCTTTTTTTGGTTTAATTATGTTTATTTTATGAGCTACTGCAATGAGGAGATGTGTTTTCTTCTTAGAGATATCTGTAGAATGAATTAACTTTCTTATGAAGTGTATTC
>NW_007737840.1:15272-27404 GCF_000696425.1 Galeopterus variegatus | reverse complement strand
AAGTGAAAGTGTCAGGTCCAAAAATATTATCTTTAATAACTGTAATCTTCTGGGATTAGAGGGGAATACTCAAAATATGTGACTCTACAGCGTGGGGATTTACTATTGATTATGCTTTTTAATCATCTGTGGCCCATTTTCTTTAGAGGACTCTGTCTGTGCCTAAACTTCAGGCTCCAGAGTGTTGTAAATGTTGTGAAGGAAGCACTATATTACATAAAAATATAAACCATCTCTCTTATGATTTGTAAACCATTTTCTTTGCTTACTTGATAGACTGATTCTTTTTTTGGTTTAATTATGTTTATTTTATGAGCTACTGCAATGAGTAGATGTGTTTTCTTCTTAGAGATATCTGTAGAATGAATTAACTTTCTTATGAAGTGTATTCTCAGATTACATTCTGATCTTGAACTAATAACTGGTTCCATAAATCGGATCAATGAGATAAGAATAAAGGGGAATAATATGGCAAAAACATGGCAAAAATTATGCCTAAATAAAAATAATGTTTTGGGGTAAACTTTATAATTGGTTAAGAATCTATACAGTTCTCTTTTTGCCTGTTAACTGATGTTCACAATAAATTAATGTCCTTAAATAGATAAAAGATTTAACTAATAAACTACACGTTCAATCTTGTTGCTAGTGAATCATCATAGAGTTCATTTGCTGGGGGACACTCAGAGTATATCTGTTTTCACCAAAACCTTCACTCCTCAACACTATGATCACTTCCTACAACGGTACTGAAATGTCTGGTTTCTGAAAAATTAATTTCTGGTTCTCAGAGGTTTTTGCCTATAATAGGCTCATAAATTTAAGTAGCTTTGATGTGTAGATCATTTAGGTATGCTTTCTTAGGTTCAAAAATTAAACAATTCTATAACCAGAAGAAATTGTCACACTGTGTCCACCATAAGACTATCTACCTTGCATAGGGAATATTATAGACTGTATCTGTGGGTTGAGTGCTTACCCTGAAAATATGAACTATAGATACATGCATATGACTTTGCATGTCAGTTATCCCTCAGTATTCATGGGGGATTGGTTCCAGGATGCCCCACAGATACCAAAGTCCACTGGAGGCTTCAGTCCCTTGTATAAATGGCATAGTAATTGCATATAACCTATGCACATCCTCCAGTATACTTTAAATCATCTCTAGATTACTTGTAATACTTAATACAATGTAAATAATATGTAGACAGTTGTTATACTATATTGTCTAGGGAATAATTACCAAAAATTCTGTACATGTACAGTACAGATATAACCAGACAAAACCATCCATTTTTTTTCTTGAATATTTTATACCCATGGTTGGTTGAATCAACAAATGCAGGACCGTGTAATGCATGGAGACAGAGGGCTGACTGAAGCACTGAGCCTCTGTCAATGGATTCTGAGAAACATATCTCAATGAAATAAAGGCTAATGTCACAGACCTGACTCAGTGAAAATCTTAGCTACTTGAAGAATTTGATGTTTAGTCCTTAAGAAAAAATATCCTCCTGCCAAAGTGGAACAATGGGCTATGCAACATTCAGAGTGTGGGCAGAAATATGTATAGGAAAAAGGATGAAAGGTGGGAGTAATTTCCATTAACACACCAAGAAAAAAAAGTTGCTTCCGGGTGCATGTCTCTGATGAAAATGTTTCCTTATTAAGAACATTTTAAAGAGTAATCATATTGAGTTTCTATGCTTGAGCCTCAGTCACTTCCTAATGTTAGAATTCATAGGAATTTTAGGAATTAATGATTGATATAAGAATGTATTTGGACTAAACCTAAATTAAGAATAAAAAAGAAATAACCTATTAGCAAATGTAAAGCATTTTTTTCTACCAAAAATCACAGAACAACTTAATGGTAATATTTTTTATGAGTATTGGAAAACATGTTTATTTTAGTAAGAAGGTCAAATGGAAAATGGATTGGAATCAAACTGACTTTTGTCATTAATTTTACCCAAGCCTTATGAATGGTAAGGGAATAGGCACATGTTTTTATTTAAGCAGAAAGAAACTGATCTAAGGTTTAATCAATAATGCTGAAATTGTGAATGCTAGAGCATGTTGAAAATAACGCTTGTATCACTGTTATATAGAAATACTTTTAATAAAATGTACTGAGACAATGGTATTATCAATAACAATTTATGTCGATGTTGAGTTGTTTTGTTTTACTAAATTTAATTTTATAAAGAGAAGAGGATATTTCTTATTAATGTTTTTATTTAAATAGAATTTGTATCTTATGACATTACAGGAAACTGGATTGCTTTTTGAAACCATATTAACAAATATGCACGAATCATTTAATAATCATATATTGTTCATTGAAAAACATTAAACAATCAACTGAATGTTAGATGACACCTTATAAAATGAGAAATTAAAAATGATGTATGGTTGCAGTAGGAAATGTTTACCTTATTTGTGGAATCTTATGCAGGCTAGGAAGAACATAATGAGTATATTTGAAATTATTGTGTTAATTATGCAGTAAAAGATGACACTATTCAAAAGATTGTACAATGCATTAACAATTCAGTATAAGACACAGCCAAATCCCTGGGATTTTCCCTAGAGGTATGTGATCCACATATGACAGATGTATGGGCACAATAACTGTTATTAGCTGCATGAACATTCTTCAAGGGGATAATCAATTCTTTCAGTTATGCTTTTATAGTCATTTGCATATTAGACTAGCAGTGACATAAAGGCTACAGATGAAAGACACATGATAAATTGAATTCACTGTATCTTTCTTAAACTCGGTTGTTCCTAAGGGGATGTTCTTTACGGTTTTATCCAAGCATATTTTACAGAACTCACACAATAGGTGCTGTGCCATTTCTTAGAGATAGGTAACTAGATGTTATAGATTTCAAGAATAGTAATCCCTTTCCTGGTAATCAGTCTAAAGATTTTTAATTAATATCTTCTATAAATATATATTAGGATTAAGGCAAAATTGGCCCTTTAATTTTTGTGTTTTGTGATCATATCTATTTTCTGTATATATGTTATTAAAAGCAAATAAATTATTTTGGCTGTTCTGGGACAAAAGAAAACATTTAATTCACAGCCTTTTGGCTATATGTATCACTTACCACATATATTATTTTTTCTGTGTGATTTAGAAGAAAAAATTTTATGGATGATATAAACACCATGATGAAATAAGTACAAATATAACAGGAAAAAAATGATGACATGCTAAACTTTATCTTATAGTTTATTTTAATCTAAAACTGTTTAAATTGAGGAATAAAAGTGGATATTTTTGAGCATAAAAATTAAAAATTTTACTTGGTCAAAATAACTTGTTTCGCAAGTCACTTTAGGAAGGAAATAATACAATCTCTTAGTTTTACCAATTAGAATGCTTATCTTCTTAATCACTGTTCATCTTTTTAATAGTTTGTCAACATTGCACCTTCTGGAAAAAATAAACCATACCAATTAATAGAGTCATTTTTACTGATATAAAAAGCAGTAGAAATTCAGCCTACACTAAAAATGGCACAAAATGCTTAATACTTAAACCTTGTGATGTTACAGCTGGAGGGGATATTTAATAAAGTTATGCAAGGACATATATGTTGACCCAATAGGAAATAATTTTTAGCTCACACCCACAGTGGGAACCATCATGGTGTTTAATCAAGCAGAAAGTAAAACTCACAGATATAGAGTACAACATAAATGCTATACAATAGAAACCATCTGTGGCAATAAGTTAGGGGCAGATATTTAACAGATAACACTGGGAGAACAATCTGTTCTCTCTCTCTCTCTCTCTCTCTCTCTCTCTCTCTCTCTCTCTATATATATATATATATATATATATATATATATTTTAAATCTATTTAAAAATTGGAAGTTTGGGCATCAGGTTCAAGATAGTAGACTGAACATGGACAATTAATTTTCCTTGCTCCCTACTGAAACCACAGCAAATATGTATTAAGGAGAATGTGTTCTCTGCCATACACAGAATGAAGGAAGAAATTACTAGCAGAATAAGGGTAGAGTTTCAGTAATGACTAACGGAACAGAGGAAACCAAAACCCAGAGAATTCTTTAAAAATTTCTTCACAGACCGGAAACAGTCCTGCTAGGCTCCGAATTCATGTTGGTGAGTGTGAAGAACAAACAAATATATATATTAATAGGATCGTGATAAACAAATAGAATAATTAGTCACAGAGACGAAAAGTGATTGAAAAACGAGAAAATACAAAAATAAAAAAGAGAGAAGAAATTTTGAGCATCCCGAGAGAGATTCAAGATGATGTTTTTATTCTACTAAAATTGGTAGCATGCTTCTATGAAAAAAGGTAAAATAAGAGTAATTTCTTGGGAATTAAAAAATAAATTTGTAAAAAAATATCAAAAAGCCATTTCATTTAAGATGGAAGAAAATAAGTTTATGAAATAGCCTATATTATATTTTACCAATTAAAAGAATTTCCTCTTCCAACCATGGTGGAGTAGCAGGAGCAGATTTACATTTATGCTGTAAAAATCTGGAAAACTGAATGAAATATATGAAACAATTATTTTAAGACATTGGATTATAGGTGTCACAGGATTGTGACCCATGAAATAAGGGAGTAAAGGGAGATGCATCACATGATCGTCCTAACTATCTACTAGAGACACATTTCAGACACAGAGTGGAAAGGGAGATCCCAAGTAAAGCACTTTCTGAATTCGAAAGATTGAGATCAGACCTGAGAGCCATGTAGAAATCTGTACAGGATTCACCATGAGTTTTGATAAATATGAAATGTTCATACATAGGGCAAAGCACTATATATGATGCTAACCAAAGAAACACCAGAATGCTGGGACCTCAGTGATTCCCAGTTCACAGTGGAAATGAGGCATTTAAATTCTGATCAGCCCAAGTGGAGAGTCTACATGGATTACTCAGATAATTTAGTAAAGATTCTAGAAGGTCCACACCACAGTGTGGACTAGTTCAACTATCTAGTTCAACTATCTCTAAGGAAAAGGCTACCCAACAGTTAAAAACAAGGCTGAAATTAGCAGATTGAACCACAAATAACTTAATATACTACCAGAAAAAACATCTCAACTTTTGAAAGGAGACAGAAAAATCATCATTCAACAGCATAAAATTCACAATATCTGGCCTCCATTTAAACCAGGGTTGGGGGGGGGGAGGAATCAATTAAGAAGAGTTCCAGAAATGATGGTGATAGAATAAGTAAACAGAATGTTAAAACAGCTGTTACTACTATGATAATATATTTAAAGGAATAGATGAACATAAAAAGAGAAAAGATTAAAATTTACAACAAAGGAACTTCTAGACATTAAAAATGCAATATAATTTAAAAATTAACTGGATGGGATTAGCAACAAATTAGGTACAGCAGAAGATCAGGAAACTTGAAGACAGCAAGAGAAAGTAGACACCAACACCAACAAAAAGCATAAGAAACATTAAAAAAAAAAAAAAAGAAAAGAAAAAAAAAACACAAAAAAGTAAAAACAACAGAGACTTATGAGCCAATCTAAAGCAGGTAAATATACTTGTAATAGAGGTCACACAAGGTGGAGAATTTGGAATTCATACATATATATGCATATATACATACATATAAAATATATGTTCTGAAATGTATATATAATTTTATATATATTTATATAAAAGTATATATGACATATTTTAAATTTATGTATTTGAATATTACATATTCTGAAATTTTATGAAAAAAATAAATCCACAGATTTCAGGAAGTTTAAAGATCAAGCAGACAAAAACAAAGAATAAAAAAAGAAAATAAAACTACCAAGGGAATTCTTAGTAAATTCCTAAAAACTAATATGAAAGAATAGTGAAAATAAAATTGAATCTTAAAAAGACTCAACCCAAAAGAAGGCAAGAAAAAAGGACACAAAATGATAAGCTGAATGGAAAGATGGTAGATTTAAAAACAAACATATTCATAATTACATTAGATTCAAGTCGTTTAGTCATTCCATTTAAATGGCAAATATTTTCATGTTAGTTAAAAATACAAGATCAAATTATATACCATCTATAATCAACTAGTTTTAAATATGAAAATACTAAATTAAGGCAAAAAGAATGGGGAAAATATACAATGCAAACACTGATCACAAGAAAGCTGCAGTGGTCTTGCACCCCACAGCATTCTGTGGGTCTGCATGGCCTTGGAAGTGAACTGCTCAGCCATCTGTTCCAGGTCAAAGAAATTCAAAAAAGATACATGAATTTTCCAAAGATACACACATGCACAGTTTAAATTTGATACATCGTCTGTGCCACTGACACTGGACAGCACCCAGGCAGGCAGAAAACCTCTCCAGCTGCCACTACCCATGCCACACTGCCCCACATGTGCAGAAGGCAGGACACTGTGTCACCAAAACCAGGAAGGCCTTGCACAGCTTCTGAAGAGGTGGTCCACAATAGCCACCACCACAGCTTCTACTGCTACAAGGATGGCTCACTTCCACAATAACATTGATGACCACCTTGTAGAAGGCCCACCACATATTTGACTTCATAGACACAAGGAGAGTCACTTCAAAAGCCTGGAAAAAGAGGAAGAGCTCTTTCTATTCAAAGACCACTCTAGAGTAATAGAAGAAACTTCTCTACCAGATGACCAGAAATCAATGTAGAAATACTAGAAATACAAAACAAACAAACAAACGAACAAAGCCCAACCAACCAATCAAACCAAAAAAAAAAAAACCCAGAAAATATGACATCACCATAGGAATTTAGTAACTCTCAAGTACCACACACTACAGAACAGGAAACCCTTGAAATGACTGAAAGGAATTCCAAATAACTACCTTAAGGAAACTCAATGTGATAAGAGTGGATTCAGTTAGACAACACAATGAAAGGAGAAGAAGTATCCAGGATATGAAAGACAAAATTTATAAAGATTAATACCTTAAAAAAGAATGTACCAGAACTCCTGGATCTGAAAGACTCATTCAATGAAATATAAAACACAAACAAGAGGAGAAATAACAGATTATAGCAAGCAGAAGAATTTCCAGACTCAATGATGGTCTTTATGAAATAATGCAGGCAGACCAAAAAAAACAACAAACAAAAAAAAAACAAAGATGAAATAATTTTAAAAAATGAGGAAAGTCTAAGAGAGCTAGCAGAACACCTTAAGTGCACAAATATCCAAATACAGAGGAGGAGGAGAAGGGTAAAGGGATTGAAAACCTATTTAATGAAATAATAGAAATCTTCTCAGGTATAGGAAAAGACACAGAACTGAAGAAGTTCAAGGTCCCCAAATGGACTCAATCCAAAAAGATCCTCTCCAAGACACATTATAGTCAAACTGGTAAAGCTCAAAGACAAAGAGATAATCATACAAACAGCAAGAGAAAAGTGCCAAGTCACTTATAAAGGAGCCTCCATCAGACTAACAGCTGACTTTTCAACTTAAATTCTATTGGTGAGAAGAAAATGGGAAGACATATTCAAACTAGTAAAAGAGAAAAACTGCCAGCCAAGAATACTATACCCACCAGGGCTCTTCTTCAGAAATGAGGGAGAAAAAGTGTATTTTGAGACAGAGAAATACTGTGGGAGTTCACCACCACATGACCAGTGCTGCAAGGAATTATCAAGGGAGTTCTGCATCTGGAATCCAAAACCCAATAATCTTTACCATGAATACACAACAAAGAAAAAAACAAATCCACAACAAAGAACACACAAATGCAAATGAGAAAGAAAAAAGAAACAAAATCTTTCCACTTTAGAAAAATCCAAAAAAACATTGAAGATGAATAATAAAAGGAGAAGAAAGGAACAAAAGACATTTAAATAATTTAAATAAAAAGTGATAAATTGTCAGGAATAAGACAGTACCTCTCAATAACAACTCTAAATATAAATGGATTAAACTCCCCATTCAAAATACAGACTGATCGATTGTATCAGAAAGCTAGACCCAACTATATGCTGTCTGCAAGACACTCACCTTACCTGTAAAGATACACACAGACTAATACTGAAGGGATGAAAAAGATATACCATGCAAATGGAAGTCAAAAATGAGCAGGAGTAGCTATTCTTATATTGGATAAAATATACTTTAAACCAAAAACCATAAGAAGAGACAAAGAAGGCTACAATACAATGATAAAGTGATCTAGCCAGCAAAAAGACACAACAATCATAAATATATATGCACCCAACATTGGAGCACCCAGATATATAGAGCAAACATTATCAGGCCTAAAAAAGGAGATAGGCCCCAATACAATAATAGTGGGGGACCTGAACACCCATCTCTCATCATTGGCCAGATCATTCAGGCGACAAATCAATAGAGAAACACAGGATTTAAACCACACTTTAGATCAATTGGACTTGGCAGTTATGTACAGAACATTTCATCCAACAACTACAGAATAAACATTCTTCTCATCAACACATAGGACATTCTACAAGATAGAGCACATGCTAGATCACAAATCAGGTCTCAATAACATAAAAAATCAAAATCATCTCAAGTATATTTTCAGGCCACAATGGATTAAAATTAAAAATTAATAAGCAAAACTCAGTACTCTATGCAAATACATGGTAATTAAACAATAGGCTCCTGAATGACCTATGATCCCCAAAAGAAATTAAAAAGGAAATCAAAATATTTCTAGAAAACAGTTAAAATAAGGACACATCATATCAAAACCTGTGTGATACTGTAAAAGCAATACTAACAGGGAACTTTATGGCAACAAGTGCTTATATCAAAAAAATAAAATAAACAACAAAATGCTACACTTCAAAGAACAAGAACTAGATAAACAGGAACAATCCAATACTAAAGTTAGTAGATGAAAAGAAATAATTAAGATGAGAGTACAACTAAAGGATACAGAGAACCCTAAAAAATGATACAAAAAATAAATAAAACAAAAAATTGTTTTTTTGGAAGATAAACAAAATAGACAAACTATTAGCTAAGTTAACAAAAAAAGAAAAGAGGAGACCCAAATCACAAAATCAGAAATGAAAAAGGAGACATTACAACTGATACTACAGAAATAAAAAAAAGTCATTACAATTAAAAACAACTATATGCAAACAAATTTGAAAACCTGGAGGAAGTGGATAAATTTCTGATCACATATAAACTGCCAACACTGAACCAAGAAGAAATAGAAAACCTGAACAGCCCAATAATGAGCAATGAAATTGAAGCAATAATGAACTCTCTCTCAGCATAGAAAGGCACAGGACTGGATGGCTTTACTGCTGAATTCTATCAAACATTTAAAGAGGAAATAATTCCAGTCCTCTTCAAACTATTCCAAAAAATTGAAAAAGAGGACACAGTCCTAAAGTCATTCTATGAAGCCACCATCACCATGATAACAAAACCAAAGATACAACAAAAAAGAAAACTATAGGTCAATACATCTGATGAACATAAATGCAAAAATCTTCTACAAAATATTATTAATCAGAATACAGCAACACATCAAAAAAATTATACACTATGATAAAGGTGGATTCATCCCAGGGATATAAGGATGTTTCAACATACACAAGTCAAAGTAGATACAGAAAAAGCATTTGACAAAATTCAACATCCCTTCATGATATAGACTCTAAGTAAATTAGGTAAAGAGGGAAAGTATCTCAACACAATAAAAGCCATTTACAAGCCAACCATGAGCATCATCTTGAACCAAGATAAACTGAAAGATTTTCCCTTAAAAACAGGAACAAGGGAAGGATGCCAAATCTTACCACTTCTATTCAACATAGTACTGGAAGTACTAGCCACAGCGATCAGTCAAGAGAAAGAAATAAAGGGCATCCAGATAGGAAGTGAAAACTGTCTCTGTTTGTAGATGACATGATCCTAAATATAGAAAATCTAAAAGACTATCAAAAAACTCTTAAAGCTAATTAATAATTTCAGTAATGGTTCGGGATGTAAAATCAACGCCTTAAAATCAATTGCATTTGTTTTCTCCAATAACAAACCAACAGAAAGAGAAATCAAGAGAGTAAGCCCATTTACAGTAGTCACCCACAAAAATAAAATACCTAGGATTCTATTAAACCCAGGAGGTGGAAAATACCTACAATGAGAATTGCAAATCACTACTGAAATAATGAAAGAGGACACAAAAAGATGAAAAGACATTCTGTGGTCTTGGATTGGAAAAATTAACATTATGAAAATGTCCATTCTACCTTAAGTGATCTACAGATTCAATGCAATCTCCATCAAAATTCCAATGACATTCTTCACAGAAATAGAAGAAACCATCCTAACATTCATATGGAAGGAGAAAAGAACCCCAATAGCAAAGCAATGCTGAGCAAAAAAAAGCTGTAGGCAAACACTACTTATTTCAAATTATACTACAAAGCTATAGGAAATAAAATAGCATGGTACTGGCATAAAAATAGACATTCAGACCCAGGGAAAAAAACAGAGAACCCACAAACCAACCCACAGACTTACAACCAACTTACCTTTGACAAAGGCAACAAGAACATACATTGGGGAAAAGGCTGTCTTTTCAATAAATGCTGCTGGGGAAATTGGATATACATGTGCAGAAGAATGAAACTAGACCTGCACCTGTCACCATATACAAAAATCAACTCAAAAGGGATTAAAGACTTAAGTATAAGACCTGAAACTATTATATTATTAATGGAAAACATAGGAGAAACACTTCAGGAAGTAGGTCTGGGCAAACACTTTATAAATAAGATCCCCAAAGCAAAAGCAATGAAAGAAAAATAAATAAATAAATGGGATTATATTAGTCTAAAGAGTTTCTGCACAGAAAAGGAAACAATCAACAGAGTGAAAGGACAACCTACAGAATGGGAGAAAATATTTGCAAACTATATATCCAACAAGAGATTAATACCTAAAATATACAAGGAATTCAAACAACTATACAGTAAAAAAATAAAATAAATTAAAAAAAGTAACCCAGTTAAAAAATGGGCAAAGGACCTGAATAGGCATTTCTGTAAGGAAGACATAAAAATGGCCAATAGGCACTTAAAAAATGCTCTATATCACTAATCATCAGGGAAGTGCAAATTAAAGCCACACTGAGATATTGTCTCACCTCAGTTAGACTGGCCATTACCAAGAAGACTGAGAATAACAAATGCTTGCGAGGATGTGGAGAGAGGGTAAATGCCCTACACTGCTGGTGGGACTGTAAATTATTATGGCTACTATGGAAAATAGTATGGAGGTTTCTCAAACATCTACCATATGATTCAACAATCCCATTTCTAGGTATATACCCAAAGAAATAGAAATCATCATATCAAAGGGAAACATGTACTCCCATGTTCATCACAGCTCTATTTACAATAGCCAAGATATGGAACCAACCTAAATGTCCATAAGTGGTTGACTGGATAAGGAAAATGTGGTTTGTATACACTATGGAATACTACTCTGTCATAAAAAAAGAATGAAATTCTGCCATTTGCAGCAACATGGATGAGCTTGAAAAAAATTATGTTAAGTGAAAGCAGCCAGATACAGAGTGAAAAATACCATATATCCTCACTCATAAGTGGGAGCTGAGAGAGAATGAAGGAAGGAAAGACAGACAACAGTGGTGCGCTAGACTTGCAGAGGGAGAGAGCATAGCCAGGGTTCCCTGGGGGGAGAGGGGTGAGGGTCAAGGGGGAGGTAAGTTAGGGAGAGGTTGGGTGGGGACGTGGGAAATATTTGCAATTTGTGGTTATGGGCATGTTGATAGTATTGATCTGATCATCACATCTTGGGCACAGATGGTGACCGTCAACTTTGTACCCCATGGATATTCATAATCAATAAAAAAAATAATATTGTATTGCATACTGATGATTGTCCAAGAGAATAGATTTTAGGTATTCTTAAAAAAATAAAAATAGAAATAAATAAATTTGATGTACCTAGCTTAAAAGAAAAGAAAGAAAGCTAGAGTGACTACCTTGCTATCAGAAAAACAACAACAACAAAAAAAAAACCAACAGAATTTAAAACAATGTTTATTACCTGGGGTCAAAGAGACATTTTATAATAATAAAGT
>NW_007737840.1:13375-14481 GCF_000696425.1 Galeopterus variegatus | reverse complement strand
GATGTACCTAGCTTAAAAGAAAAGAAAGAAAGCTAGAGTGACTACCTTGCTATCAGAAAAAAAACCAACAAAAAAAAAACAACAGAATTTAAAACAATGTTTATTACCTGGGGTCAAAGAGACATTTTATAATAATAAAGTGGTAAATTCTTCCAGGAGACAGATATAACCCTAAATGTGTATGTATCCAGTAGTAGGGCTTCAGAATATCTGAAGCAAAACCTGAAAAACTGTGAGATAAATCCACTAATTACATTTGAGGACTTTCACATTTCTCGTTTATTGTTTAACAGAACAAGTTGACCTGAAAACACTAACAACTAATTAAACAATTGACATTTATAGAACACTCCATCCCCAGAAAAGCTCATATTCTTTTGAAAAGCACATGGAGTGTTCACCAAGATAGAACACATGCTGGGCTTTTGTATTAGTTATAGTTTACCAGAGAAACAGAAGTAATGGGGTGTGGGTGGGTGGGTGGGTGTGTGTGTGTAAAGAGTGAGAGAGATATCAAGAAATTTGTTAATAATATGGAGGCTGGTAAGTCTGAAATCTGCAGGGTAGGTCCACAGACTGGATGCTCACAGGAGAGATGACGTTTCAGTTCCAATCCGAAGGCAGTCAGCTGGCAAAATTCCTTCTTCTTTAGGAGAGAACTGTTTTGTTTTGTTTTGTTTTTTTTCTCTCATAAGGCCTTCAGCCTTAAGGATGAGGCTCACCAGCATTATGAGGGATAATCTGCTTGACTCAGTGTCTACTGATTTAAATGTCAATCACATATACCAAAAATACCTTCACAGGAATATGTAGAATAATGTCTGGGTACTATGGCCTGGCCAAGTTGACACATAAAATCAACCATCACAGCCATAAAACAAATTAAGACATTAAAAATGATTGATATCTTGCAGAGTATATTAGTGTACTCTCTAAGTAGAATATAATTAAACTATAAATAAATAACAGAAAAATATCTGAAAAATGCAAAGTATTTAGAAATTAAAGAATCCATTTCTAAATAAACTATGGATCAAAAAAAATTAGAAAGCATTTTGAAGTGAATAAAAATGAATATAAGAAACATAAAAATATGTGTGGTGCAG
>NW_007737840.1:0-13345 GCF_000696425.1 Galeopterus variegatus | reverse complement strand
AAAATGCAAAGTATTTAGAAATTAAAGAATCCATTTCTAAATAAACTATGGATCAAAAAAATTAGAAAGCATTTTGAAGTGAATAAAAATGAATATACGAAACATAAAAATATGTGTGGTGCAGTTAAAGCAGTGATTAAAAGGAAATTTGTAGCACTAAATATTTGCATTTATATTAGAAAAGAAAAAAGTTCTAAAATCAATGATGTGAGTGTATGCCTAAAGAAGATAGACAAAGCTGAGCAAATAAATCCAATACAAGCAGAATAGAAGGAATCATAAATATGGGAGTAAAATCAATGAAAGAAAATAGAAGAACTAGAGAGAAAAACAGCCAATGTAAACAAAAGCAGATTTTTTAAAAAATAAATATCAATAGCCTTAGTGAATCTCTAGCTAGATGAATTAAAGAAAGATACAAATTATCAATATCAGGCATAAAAAGGAGACATTATGTTGTATCCCTAAGATATTAAAAGATATAAAGAAATATTATGAGCAATTTATGCCAAATATTGTTGCTGTTCTAGAGCTTAGAAAGTGATTAGATCAAAATAAGCTTTTCAATAAATAGTTTAACTAATAGCCTGTGAAAAGATATGTGTTTCTATACTCAAAAAAACCTCCCAAAAGGTAGAGTATACAAGTGTCAGGTCCGCCGCCGGCCAACCCGAACAGCCCTAGAAAAAACGCCTTGTTATCAGTCTTTCCCTAGGTGGGCGAGCAAATTGCCCAGATTCCTCTTTCTCTCCGGTCCCCGTTAGGAGGAGATGGGGGAAGAGAGCCATGAAGAGAGGTGAGCACAGCCAGCAGCCCCAACCAGCCTGTTAAAGGACACTCAGACGCAATGGGGGTTCTGTCCAGCAGTGCCGTTTATTATCACACAAGCACTTGCTTTTAAAGGCAAATGGGGAAGGGAGGTTTTTACATCCTCCAATCAGTTTAAAGGTTACGAGACCATGCATCCTGTCTCAATGCCTAGCTATTGCAATAATGCGGTGTTCACGAGCGTGGAAGCACGTATTTGGCCAATAAGGGCTAAGGCAAGGTTCCCGCAGACACTCCTGCCCTACTTCCTCCAGGCGCTGTCTTAGGCTGCCACGTTAATATGCCCTTGGGGGTCCATAATGGTGCCACTTATAATGTCACTTAAGGTGGCGTTAGTTTTTAAGGCCCAACATACAAGTTAAAAATATACATTAAAAAGAAGTATTAAAAAGTAAAGTTTCAGGGCCTGCCCGGTGGCACACTGCTACAGTGCGCCGCTTGGGAGCACGGTGGCGCTCCCGCCGAGGGTTCGGATCCCACATACAGACCGGTTCCGCTCACTGGCTGAGCGAGGTGCCGGCGCAGCACCAAGGGTTGCGATCCCGTTGCCGGTCCCGGTCGCGGTACGGGCGCGACACTGAGGGTTGCGATCCGTTGCCAGACACGAAAAAAGACAAAAAGGAAAAAAAAAAAGAAAAGTTTCAAATTAAATATTAAAAAAGTATTTCTCGACCTTTTTCAAAATTATCATCCTCATAGAGACATTTTAAATAATTTTTCCTAGTGCCTTTTCCTAAAATTTTACTACCACAGATATACTATAAATCTGTTTATATACTGTATGCATCTGTTTATATAAATAAATATATGTATATGCATATTTATATATGTATATATGTGTAAATAAGCATATATATATATATATATATAAAAGAGTACTTCAAAAAGTTTATGGAAAAATTTGTATTATCTTTTAATTATATTTTTCTATGCACTTTTTGAAGTACTCCTTGTAAAAAGGGTACCTCTGTACCTCATAAAAAGAGTTAAATATTTTTTCTCATATACATATCTGTAACTCACAAAAAAAGTAAAATATTTTTGCCCCTCATAAACCAATTTTTGTTACTTTGGGAGCAATATCACCTCTGTTGATAGGCATGATTTATAATGTTGAATGACATGATTTTGAGTAACATTCAAAAAACCATCCATATGACATGATGAGATGTTTGAATCATTTTCAGTTTGGTAGGAAGTATTTTTTTTTATACCTTTTCTTCTTAGTGTGTGTCCCACTGAGTCTTAGATATGCAGTGTATTAATATATATATATATATATATATATATATAAATGTGTCCATAGCATGGCAGTGCTAATTTCTTCTTATCTAGAGAAAAGACAAGATGGGCTTCCGTACAATAGGGGTTTTGAAGTTATGTGTCTGATTGTCTTATAATAATAAATTAGACAAAAACAAATATTTGAGCTTAAAGTGACTGCAAAATTGAGAATTTTCTGCAATTAATATATTATCAGTGTAACACAAATCTTTAGCACAAGTTATGGCGATCAAAATCCATGGAAAACCATGGACCAGGATCACTTCTACCAGAGTTAATCTGGATTGATGACTAAAACTGAAGACACTTGAAACTCTCTCCAGACCTAGTATATTGGACTACCTTCAAGGCTGGACCTGGAAGTCTCCATTTAAGAAAAAAAAAAAAAAAAAAATTCTTCAAGAAAGTGTTTGAGCTCTCATCTTCTGTATAAACGCTGAAATTGGAGGGAAAAAAATTTTTCCCAGCCATTTCTAGCTTAGGATTTACTAATTCTGTAGTGAAGCATAAAAGGAAGTTTCTATGAGAACACTAGGGTGTAGTACCTATAATTTGTGTGTAGTATTTTACTGATATTTATGTTGAAGGAAGCTGTTTGTTATGGCATGGCACGTGTTAAACTCACCATGCCACTGCCTTTACTCTGAAGCCCGGCAGACAGTCCAAGTCTTGATGCGTCCTTACACTTACTCATGTCTACGTGAACTAAACAGAGCGCAAGCTCAATTATTTACTCAACAATTACAAATTGAACACTTACTATATGCCCATACTAATCTTGATGTTTTATTGCAAAAATATCACAAATAGGGAAGGGATAAGATCACTCTTGAAATATAAGGTACACTGCTATTCATTAAAGTGTAAATTGAATCAAAATTTTTTTTCACAGGAGGTAATAGCTAAAGGTTAATTTTAAAACAATCTTTAAGCAATTGGTGCAAGGTCAGATAGATACAAAATAAGTGGCTTTCCTTGGTTTTCTCAGTATCCTGGATGGAGTAACGTAGATTAAATTAGAGATAGAGATTAAAAGGCCCATTAAAATACTCCTGTAGAACATCAAAAGTCAGGGATAGGGAAACTTATCTGAAATAAGAAAGAAATGGAACAAAATATATTGATGGAATAGTCCTTCCCGGCAATTGAGAAATTAGACTTTTTCTAATTTCTAATGCTTTGTCTTTACAAGTGTTGTTGGAATACCTCCACCTAAAATTAGTTGTTTTGCTATATTACACCGAAAATTAAATGCCTTAGGAAAAAATAATTAAAATCATTCAGGAATAATTAAAGTTTTGCTAATGGCCAAGGATCATGATTAGGTAGGCCAATTAAATATTTGGGTTAATTTCCTTCTTATTATAATGTGATTCAAATATAAGGTATGCAGAGTAAAAGACTGTTATCTCCTGCATGCAAAAGTGTATCTTCAGTGCTAGAATATTACAGGTGCTTTGACACGATGCTATAAATTTATATCATTTTTATAACTTTTTATTTTGTATGTAAAAAAAAAAAACACTTTAAGATCTTTTGACAGCTTTGTTATTCACTGATGTTACACGATGCTATAAATTTATATCATTTTTATAACTTTTTATTTTGTATGTAAAAAAAAAAAAAACACTTTAAGATCTTTTGACAGCTTTGTTATTCACTGATGTGAAAAAAATTCTGGCATTTTGAACTTGTACCTTCCCCAGGGGTTGACAGGGGCTTGGACAGCTGAGTTTCTTTTCCTGAGGGGACAGAAATACACTAAATCCTGGATTTGATTTAAAGCTCTGGGGTTTAAAATAAAGTGTGAAACTCTTAGTGCCAGGGAGCTTCTCAGCATGAGAAAAATTTTGTAATAATAACTTATAATGGATGAACCACAAAGGGTTGCAAAGCTTAGTGTAAATAATATGCATGATCTTGGATGCTTATTCTAACTTCTTTATTTTGGAAATGTACCAAGGAAACTTTCCTCTGGGAGATTACCAGTATTTACTAACTCAGTAGTGGTGAGAAAAATCATGAGAATCTGATCACCATGCGACCTTCTTAAGCTGTTAGCCCAAATTGCCATCACCACAAAGTTTCAACATTGTTTTCAGTTCACAGTAACTCAGGTTTCAAGTTTGTTCGTAATTCTGAAAATGATTAAAGAGCCTTTGTAAATGTGCTTTCCACTAATACAATGTGTCTCAGACTACTTTTCTTTTTACTGTGTCTGCCTTCTCAGTAGGAACTGTTCTGTAAGACTTCCAACAAAATCATTTTAAAATCACATTTGTAATGCCTTTTTGTAGTTAGGGAATAGTGGACATTGAACTGCTCAACTTCAAGGTGAAAGAAAAAATCAAGACTTTTCCTCCCTTATACCAACTAGGGGTGGTGCATTCCTCCTATAATGACATTTTCAAATTGTTCTGTACTTGTAAATAACACTGGTTCACACCAGGCATATACACTAGGTAGTCTTTCTCCAAGTGATGTTCTGCACATGCCATTCAATAATCCAATATCTAACTCTTTTATTTCTACTGGTGACCTATAACTCAAACTTGACTGAATCTGAGAGCAAAAAATTACAATAAAATAGAACAGAAGTTAAATAAGTCCTTTTACAAAGGATCTATTTGGTAGTATAAGTGATGTGTAACATATTCTTGTTAGGTGCATGAAATAAGTAGACACTTAAAGAAAAATAACTTATTTTGTGTGCTAGCTTAAATTAAGAAATAGGAAAGAAGGTTAGAGTGAGTGTGTGTGTGATTATGTGTGTGTGTGTATGAGAGTGAGAGAGAGAGAAGAGGCAGAAAGAAAAGAGAGGGCAAACTTATCTGGCAAGCTTTGGCTGTGTGAAATTTAGCAGATGAAATACTTGAATGAAGTGAAAGCAAAATCAGAAAAGTCAAAACTTTCGTTCAAAGAGAACCCATAACCCTAGACACTAAGCCTTCACTAAATTGCTACATTTTGGTATTCTGTGAAAGAGAACTAAAGATTTCAGAAGACTGACTCTTCCCTGTGCATCATGAGAAGAAAGGGGTTGAAAAGGAAGGTCAGATCAAAGGAGGAGAAGAAAAAGAGTCATTGAAACTTAGGAAATCAGGAACCCCAGAGAGGACTCAAATTCTCATGTCCATGGCACAAGAAGCAAACAACATTCACAGTCCCTATTATTTTCTCACAACATCCTGATTCTGTGAATTCTAAGAAAAAAGTGACATTAATAAGTGAGCAATTAATAGGAGTTTATAACAAAAGAGAAAGGGAGTGCTATGTAACTCATGCATCTACTGTTGGATACTAGAATTGTTATAGGTAATTTCAGGAAGAAAAAAAAAAGGTGGGATAAAGCATTAATTAAAATCAGAGCTTCAGTTTTATAAAAATATTTTCATTTTTGTTTTTAGATAGTGATAAATTATTCTACTCATAACCTATCAGTTTCCATGTGGAAGTCAACAACAGCCTTCACAACTGTACAATCGTGTTTTAGTCTGTTTGGGCTGCTACAACAGAATACCACCAACTGTGTGGTTTAAACTACAGAAATTCATTGCTCACAGTTCTAGAGGCTGGGGAGTCCAGTATCAATGTGCATGAAGATCCAGTGTCTGCTGAAGGCCCACTTCCTGGTTGGCAGATGGCCGTCTTCTCCTTGTATCCTCATATGGCCCAGAGAACATTCTCTCACTTATGTCTCTTCTCATAAAAGAACTAATCCCATTCATGACGGCTCTGTTCTCAAGATCTTATTGCCTCCCAAAGACCCCACCTCCTAATACATCACGTTGAGGGTTATGATTTCAGCATAAGAATTTTTGAAGAACACAAGCACGTCATTCATACCACATAGTTTTAATATTTATAATTCCTATAATAATTTATAATTTATAATTCAGCAATACCTTTTCACAGATATACCACTTTGGTGGCAGAAATAACATCAAGTTGTACTGCTAACTCTTAGATAGATTAGGATGTATAAATAAATGACTTATTTGTGAAGACTTTATACTAAATAATTATTTCTTATATATCTATGTAGATACTGCAAGTGACTTGGGAGTAGTAATTATGTTTTACAATTGTTCATCATTGTTGTTTCCATGACAACCCACATAGTGCTAAATAGGAATTGGGGATTTATGGAACTTATATTGTATTATATATTGGAATGAACATCTAGTAATATAATAAATTGATAAAGAATAGAACTTTAATATGCATTTCTTAGTAAATTATTCCTCAAAAATATGTTTCTGAACTTAAAATATAATTAAAATTATATATCCAAACAAAGATGGAGTATAGCAGGGAACAGATTTACCTCCCTGCCTGAAACAGCCAAAACCAACCAACCAAACAAAAAAAACCACAGATGAAATTGTGAGACAATGGTTTGCAGACATGTGACAATAGCCAGGGCAAGACAATAATTTCCAAGAGAAGGGAAATTGATAAGGCGTATCCCAGGTTAATGGCTAGAGTTTCCAGTTCATAGTGCAGTAATAGGAAACACACACAGATCCTAGCAGTTACCCAAATTAAGAAGATGGGATTTTGAGTCCGGGATGGCCCAGGTATCTAGCATTTACAAGATAGAGTATTGTAGAAGAGAGAGCTACACAGAAAGAGCTCTAAAGAAATCTTCGGAGTGGTCTCCATGAGTCTTGGACTGAATACTGATCAGAAGCTGCATATACAGAGACTGAGTCCAGAAAAAGAAACACCCAA
This sequence comes from Galeopterus variegatus, assembly GCF_000696425.1. Classification (NCBI taxonomy): domain Eukaryota; kingdom Metazoa; phylum Chordata; class Mammalia; order Dermoptera; family Cynocephalidae; genus Galeopterus; species Galeopterus variegatus. Next base: position 6,499 of record NW_007737840.1, on the reverse strand, counting down.
AAGGATGACAGAGACAATTCTATAGATATATGCTGAACTCAGAGTAATCTGTGTTCTCACCAGCCAGAGGAGGAAAAACACATCTAAATTCAAGGGACCTTAGTAAGAATATTCAGAATGATAATAGACTCATTAGTGGAGGAAAAATAGCTTTAGATTAAGGGTTTCTATGATTCTACCTAACAAGGCTTAAAAGTGAAAGCCAAAAGGATCAAACCGTTGTCAAATAACTCAACTCTGTGTCCCAGAACAAAATTCAAGAGCATATTTATAAAGGTCTAGGATTTGATCCCTGTACCTGTCAGCCACCAAAACAAACAAACAAATAAATAAATAAATAAATAAATAAATAAAAGAATATATGTATAGGAATAAAAAAAAATCCACAAATTGAAAAGTATGTCAATCACTGGTAGAATAAATACACAGAAAATCAGTAAGCACATAGAAGACTTAAATAAAGCTATCAGTCAAATTGATTTAACTGCTATTATTAGAAAACTCCACACAACAACAGCAGACTACATATTTTTATTATATGTATATGTATCATTTACAAAAGTAATGCATATTGTGGGCTAAAAATTGTTTTGATAAGAAAACAATGCCAAAAATGCAGTTATAGCTGTGCTTAGAGGGAAACTTATAGCAATAAATGTCTGTTTTAAAAAGAATTTCAAATCAATGACTCAGTTTACCTCCTCTTAAACCATAAAATCCAGAGAAAATTAAAGCCCAAGGAAGTAAAAGAAAGGGCATAGTAGAGATAAAAACAGATTAATGGAGAAGAGCAAAGGAAAACAATAGAAAAAAAAATCAATGAAACCAAATTTATTTCTTTAATAACAACAAAAAAATGGATACACTGTTTATTTCTATTTATATAAAATTCTTGAAAATGCAAACTAATTTAGAGTGACGGAAAGCATTTCATCATTTGCCTAAATTTGGGGGATGTGAGGACTTGAGGAAGAGAGATATTACAAAGGGATATGAGGAGAATTTTCAGATGTGATGGACATTTTGATTACCTTGATTCTGTTGATGTTTTCAAGGGTACGTGCATATGTCAAAACTTATCAAACTTTATGTCTTAAATATGTGCAGTTTATTGTAGGTCAATAATATGTCAATAAAGCTCTTAAACAATACAGTTTAATTTAACCTAATTTATGCATCGGGAGATTCCAAGGAGTTATTATACATTGGAATACATTTTTCTTTTTAATTAAGTTTTAAGAGAACTGGTAAAGAGGAATACAGACTGTGTATAGACAAAATCTATAACTCTGGCATAAATGAAGATTTTTTTTTTTAAAATTGGAGTTTTAGAAGAAATGGTAGAATTGCCTTAGCAGAACTCCCTCTTCTTATCTCCTTTTTTGCTTAAAGTCAATACTATACGGGAGAAAACTAAGTACTGCCTTATCTATTCAGAAGATTTATAAACTTCTAATGCGCTGAGACCATTCATTAGTTTATTGGATTACTTTCACTGTGGGCCAAACAGGTTCTATTCTCTGTTTTGAGGCAGTAGGGGTTGTCACGTGGGCATATGAGAAACTAAAATCAAATGCTAAGTGACAGTTTATAACTTCTCCATATGGTTTACAAAGCAGTGGGCACAAAAAACACATAAACTAACCTTAACAATATATAGAAAGAAATACCTACTAATAGATGTATCTTTCCTTCGCCACCATATGTTGTGACCACACAGATGTAGGACCCAAGAATTCTAAAACGAAGAAGAAAATGGGGAATAGGGGCAGGGAGGTTTCACAGACAGATGTGAGGGAACTTACACAGAGGGATGGGCTCAAGTGCACACACAATGAGTGCTCAGATAAGCCCTTGCTCCCATGTGGTGACTTTTGGAACTGCCTCCTCTGCCAGGCAGTGGCCAGTCTCCATTTGTCCTTGTTTTATGCATTTCTAGGGAGGATCTGAACAGACAAGGCTAATTCTTAAGCTCAAACAGGTTGTTCTCTATTAGCTGAACTTTGTAATAAGAGACAGCCAAAGAGCTGAAGTCATGTACTTCAAGCCAACTGCTTAAATCATACGGGCACAAAATATTCCAGAGATCAACAGCAGTTCAAACCGCACACAGCAGTAATTCACCAAGTCAGGTTTTTTAATTACTTCAAAAACTTGAATCAACACTGAATGCTATCAAAAGCAAAATGAATGTACATTAATCACAGAATTTTTTAGTCACATGGCATCTTTCATCCTAGAGAAGTTCACAACCTCTGGGTCTGTTCCTCATTACGTTTAATGCGAGGAAACAGGATAGCAAGTAGCTTTGAAAAGATTGAATAGAGAAGGTTGAGTGTTTAATTTAGACAGAACTACATGATAGTTGCAAAAAACAAGTGCTTTCTTGTACTGGTCTTATTTCTAAAGTTACTGTATCATCTCCCCCACACTGAGAAAGTAGATAGTAGCTCTTATATATATTCATTGGCACCATGGGCTAAAAAGAAGTCTTGGGAGGAATATCTAATATCCACCTAATAGAGACTTACTATCAGAAAATATCATTGTTTCTGCAATGGAAAATTTATGAATATGTTTACTAAGCTGAATAATCAATTTATTGCTATCCCTTGCAATACATTCATGGGAAATCCAGGACATAGAACTCTGCATTGCCCATGATATTGATAACTTAGACTAAACAAATCAGAACCTTTTCCTGTTCTTCAAACTTAGTTACGGGTAAAATATCCTCCACCTCTTCCTGACCTGAGGGAAAAGTGGGCCCAAGGAGGTGCTGAAGGCATAACAAGAAAATGCTATTCTCCTGAGCCATCATATTTTCTATCAATAAATTTTTATGTGAAAACAGTGATTTTCAAACTTCCTAGGACCCTTGTACTCTTGAAGATTTATTCTAAGCCTTCTGCAAATAATAAAGTTTTCCCCCAAATAACCAAAATATCTGATGAATTTTTGAATTGCTTTCACCAATTTTATGGTTTGAGATTTATCTTTTAGGATTTCATTATAAAATTAAATTATCTACTATACATGCTTGAAAACTATTTTATTAAAAGTAAAATGCATGCGATTTTGCAAAAAATGTGCATAAATTCATTTGACTTTTATAGGTGAAACAAGATTTGAAATAAATCTATGGTTATCCCCAATATAACTACCTCACTCTGAGCAAGACTTGGTTTGAAATTATTTCTTTGCTAAAATCAGGGTTAGAAACTATGGTTCCATAGTAAATTGGGGTATAAAACAGAAAGTTGGCCATTCATTCAACAAACAACAAACAAACAAAACCAGAAACAAATTAATTTTTAATTATGGATGAAGGATAAGGGGCAGGACCAGAAAGTAAACGTTAATCGTAGGGAAAGTAAGTAGTTATTGGCTAATTATTTTAATTTTCTTATCCCAATACAAGGACCTAAAATCAAGAGAGATAAGAACTGAAAAACAAACAAGCAAACAAATAAACACAAAAAAGGGAGAGACCAGCTGCTCATCAGGGCAGGGGAGAAAGTGAGCTGAGCATTCAGAGAAAGCTTCCTAGTGCAAGAGCGAATGTCCACTGAGATCTGCTGATTCTGTGACTTCCACTCTGGCTCTAGTCAAACTCTCCCCCTATGGAGGGTCCTCTTGGTTTGATGTCCCTGAAACGTACATGCTTTCCCAAACTTTTCAACAGAGAAGTTCATTCTTAATAGAAAGTGTTATTGGACCTATTAGCCTGCCTCATAAAGTCTAAAATATTATATATTTTTGAAAAATGTTATCATGGATTATCCAATCAACATGGCAAGGCATAGCTAGAACATGGACTTTCAAGTCAGGCATGTATTGAGGGTTGAAAACTTAAACTGTTGTTGACAAACTGGAGAATCTAACATGAGTTAATTTCTNGGGATGGGCTCAAGTGCACACACAATGAGTGCTCAGATAAGCCCTTGCTCCCATGTGGTGACTTTTGGAACTGCCTCCTCTGCCAGGCAGTGGCCAGTCTCCATTTGTCCTTGTTTTATGCATTTCTAGGGAGGATCTGAACAGACAAGGCTAATTCTTAAGCTCAAACAGGTTGTTCTCTATTAGCTGAACTTTGTAATAAGAGACAGCCAAAGAGCTGAAGTCATGTACTTCAAGCCAACTGCTTAAATCATACGGGCACAAAATATTCCAGAGATCAACAGCAGTTCAAACCGCACACAGCAGTAATTCACCAAGTCAGGTTTTTTAATTACTTCAAAAACTTGAATCAACACTGAATGCTATCAAAAGCAAAATGAATGTACATTAATCACAGAATTTTTTAGTCACATGGCATCTTTCATCCTAGAGAAGTTCACAACCTCTGGGTCTGTTCCTCATTACGTTTAATGCGAGGAAACAGGATAGCAAGTAGCTTTGAAAAGATTGAATAGAGAAGGTTGAGTGTTTAATTTAGACAGAACTACATGATAGTTGCAAAAAACAAGTGCTTTCTTGTACTGGTCTTATTTCTAAAGTTACTGTATCATCTCCCCCACACTGAGAAAGTAGATAGTAGCTCTTATATATATTCATTGGCACCATGGGCTAAAAAGAAGTCTTGGGAGGAATATCTAATATCCACCTAATAGAGACTTACTATCAGAAAATATCATTGTTTCTGCAATGGAAAATTTATGAATATGTTTACTAAGCTGAATAATCAATTTATTGCTATCCCTTGCAATACATTCATGGGAAATCCAGGACATAGAACTCTGCATTGCCCATGATATTGATAATTTAGACTAAACAAATCAGAACCTTTTCCTGTTCTTCAAACTTAGTTACGGGTAAAATATCCTCCACCTCTTCCTGACCTGAGGGAAAAGTGGGCCCAAGGAGGTGCTGAAGGCATAACAAGAAAATGCTATTCTCCTGAGCCATCATATTTTCTATCAATAAATTTTTATGTGAAAACAGTGATTTTCAAACTTCCTAGGACCCTTGTACTCTTGAAGATTTATTCTAAGCCTTCTGCAAATAATAAAGTTTTCCCCCAAATAACCAAAATATCTGATGAATTTTTGAATTGCTTTCACCAATTTTATGGTTTGAGATTTATCTTTTAGGATTTCATTATAAAATTAAATTATCTACTATACATGCTTGAAAACTATTTTATTAAAAGTAAAATGCATGCGATTTTGCAAAAAATGTGCATAAATTCATTTGACTTTTATAGGTGAAACAAGATTTGAAATAAATCTATGGTTATCCCCAATATAACTACCTCACTCTGAGCAAGACTTGGTTTGAAATTATTTCTTTGCTAAAATCAGGGTTAGAAACTATGGTTCCATAGTAAATTGGGGTATAAAACAGAAAGTTGGCCATTCATTCAACAAACAACAAACAAACAAAACCAGAAACAAATTAATTTTTAATTATGGATGAAGGATAAGGGGCAGGACCAGAAAGTAAACGTTAATCGTAGGGAAAGTAAGTAGTTATTGGCTAATTATTTTAATTTTCTTATCCCAATACAAGGACCTAAAATCAAGAGAGATAAGAACTGAAAAACAAACAAGCAAACAAATAAACACAAAAAAGGGAGAGACCAGCTGCTCATCAGGGCAGGGGAGAAAGTGAGCTGAGCATTCAGAGAAAGCTTCCTAGTGCAAGAGCGAATGTCCACTGAGATCTGCTGATTCTGTGACTTCCACTCTGGCTCTAGTCAAACTCTCTCCCTATGGAGGGTCCTCTTGGTTTGATGTCCCTGAAACGTACATGCTTTCCCAAACTTTTCAACAGAGAAGTTCATTCTTAATAGAAAGTGTTATTGGACCTATTAGCCTGCCTCATAAAGTCTAAAATATTATATATTTTTGAAAAATGTTACGTACATGCTTTCCCAAACTTTTCAACAGAGAAGTTCATTCTTAATAGAAAGTGTTATTGGAACTATTAGCCTGCCTCATAAAGTATAAAATATTATATATTTTTGAAAAATGTTATCATGGATTATCCAATCAACATGGCAAGGCATAGCTAGAACATGGACTTTCAAGTCAGGCATGTATTGAGGGTTGAAAACTTAAACTGTTGTTGACAAACTGGAGAATCTAACATGAGTTAATTTCTCTGAGATTTGCCTTTCTCATCTATAAAATCTGGGTAAAAATACAAAAATTAGTAGGTTTTCTGTTAGGAATTGATATAAAAACCTTAATGAAATACATAACAGAATACTACAAAAAATGTAGTTTGGTATTAAGGATAATAATGATGATGCAAAAAATACCTGTAATTCTTCTCCAACCCCAATCAGAAGATACCCTATGGATGTGAATCACTTTGAGATTACAAATGTTTTTTTTTTTCTTTCATTAAATTTTTATTTTGTCAATATACAATGTATATGATTATTATGGCCCATCACCGACACCTCCCTCCCTCCTCCCTCCCTTCCCTCCACCCCCAAGAATGTCCTTTCCATTTGCTTGTTGTAACAACTTCAAAAAAGTATAGTTGTTAT
>NW_007737839.1:39806-49468 GCF_000696425.1 Galeopterus variegatus | reverse complement strand
ATGGGTTGAAAGCCTGATGTAGATGACAATTGTGCCAGTTGTGTACCTCTGACTCTCTATATGTCACATGTCTCCTGCCATTCTCCACCACCTCAGATGCTTCTGGGCTCTCAACTGGAGTTTGTGGTCAAACGTGAGTAGGTTGAGAGGTGATTGAGTCCAGGAGTGGCTGGCGGAGGGGCTCTTGGCATTTATAAATGGCTTTGCTTTTGTTTCTGGCCCAAGCTGGTATTCTGCTATTGTAGCAAGAGTGCGAGAGACCACATTTTTGTAGCATCTTTACCATTATCTACCTGTGAGACCTTGGTCTCAGTATTTATCTGCTTTGGGATTCCCTATTTCTGTGTCTGCATAATGAGAGAACTAAACCACAGTGCCTCAAACGTTGCTTCCAGCACCAGTTTGTTGCAGTGTCTCCCTTATTGCATTTCTTTTGTACGTATTTTTGGAGTGCCTGTGGTTTGCTGAGCTCACATGGGAGAAAAGGTGAAGTTGTGATCCTTACCCTCAGGGAACTTACATTACATTCCAGAGAGAGGATAGAAATCTGAAATGGGAGTAGTTCAGAGAACATGTGAGTAGTAAGTAGCTTGCGGAATGAACAGCGTGGACTAAGGAACTACACTATTCTGGAGAGGGTTTTGTTTTGTTTAGCAAGAAGCAAGCTGGAGGGTAAGGGGTAAATGGTCTGTGAACTTAAATAAATCAGGAGTGCTTATTTTGTTTGTCTGTTAGGGTCTCTGAATTGCCTCTCATTTGTCCTCATTGTGAGCATTTAAATGGGGCTGATGTCAGCTGCAAAACACTACAAGGACCAGTAGGGCAGGCAGCACTTCTCCTCTGGGCTTCATTCAGATGCCTCTGAAGGTCAAAATGGAAATTGGATATCTGAGCCCCCTTTATCCTATCACCACCACACAAGCATAGTCCCTGCAACCAGGGCTTGGATCACTGCCATGGCCAGTTCAGTGTCACTTAATACCTCTAGTCTTTCTCTTCCCTGAGGTCATCCGGGGACCCAGGCTCCTTCCACCTGGTTGCTCTGCCATTCTTCAATTGATGTCCTTGTCTTCATGGCCAGAGATGGCTCATCAGCATCTGTGTTCTATTCCCTGGGAAGAGGGGAGGCCCCATGAGGAATAGCCAACTTCCATTTTAAGAATTCGACATCAACTTTGTACAGAGCACTTGACTGGTATTCCATTAGCTTGATCTTAGTCACATGGCACCACCCAGCTGCAAGGGTAGCTGGGAGATGTAGTCATTTTCTGGGCTGCCATGTACCTGCTACAATTCAAAGGGAATTCTATTCCTGAAAGGAAGAAGGGGAAGTGTGCTGGGGGACACTTAGCAGTCTACTGTAACTGCTGTCATGGAAATCTTTGCTTTTTTTTGCTTTCCCTTCCACTAAGCAGTGAGCTCCTGGCAACCAGCATTTACACTTGCCACCTTTGTGTCTCCGATGCTTATAATAGAACTTAGTGCTTAGTAGATATTTAAAAGGTGTTTGCTGAATGAGAGAACAAACCATTGAATGAATGAAGAAATGGATTGATGACGGCATATACAATTTAGGGCTCATAATAGAACTTAGTGCTTAGTAGATATTTAAAAGGTGTTTGCTGAATGAGAGAACAAACCAGTGAATGAATGAAGAAATGGATTGATGACGGCATATACAATTTAGGGCTCTTCTTCCTTTTGTGCCCCAAGAAGTGGTCTTTTGTATTTAAGCATCTTTAGCTGAACCATCAGTGGGCTGTGCTGAGTCCAGCCTGCAAGAGGGTGCTTGCCTGCCTCTGCCACGCAGTCTTTGAACCCAGGACTGGGGAGATGAAGGGATATTTCATTAGTCCTTGCACCATTTAGCCTCCTTATCGAATGGCCCAGGCCTATTCTTTGTTACAGACAACAATGAAGGGTGCCTTTAAGAAATCTCCAGTGAGTACCGAGGCATTGCAGATTAGGTCAGTAGAACTGCTGCTAGGTTGAGCATGATGGATGAGCAGGAGAATGAGTTTCTGCTGCACGGTATTGTGAAATCTTTTCATTGTCACCAACGGGCCTATGAGGAACTGATGAATGAGGGAGCAAGTGTCAGAAACGCCCTTCCTTGCCCCAGTACAGTTTTAATATCTCCCTGAGCTACAGGATGAGTATTGATAAAGGTAAAGTTTAAAAATAGCTACAGAGTGATGGGTAGCCATGATTTAAGGAACACGGCGATGGGGTTAGAGAGGGTTCATTTTCCTGAAAGTGCATGAGAGGAAGAGAGCGAGAGAGAGAGGAGGAGAGAAGTGGCAGAGCTGGACTGCGAGGGGAAAGAGCAGGAGGCTTTTATAAGAAGCTAATGTGATGAGGCTGACGAGGGCTTTGATGGATGAGTTAGCTCCATCTGGTCGCAGTATATGTAATAAATAGCTGTGCTCGGGTTTGACCTCTCCCACTTACCAGACACATCTTTCTCTTTTGGGATATCCAGGAGGGAGCTTCCATTAGAGGAAAGAACCCGTCATGAGCCAGAGCTGGGGATGTTTATGGGCTTGTGCAGAGGGCAAAAAGGAGATGCTATCCGAGTTACAGGTTTATAAACTGAAAACCAGCCTGCATGCCTTGCTGAAGATGGTGGCGACAGAAATGCATTCCAGGGCTGCGGCCACTACCGATGGGCTTGTGCAGAGGGCAAAAAGGAGATGCTATCCGAGTTACAGGTTTATAAACTGAAAAGCAGCCTGCATGCCTTGCTGAAGATGGTGGCGACAGAAATGCATTCCAGGGCTGCGGCCACTACCGGTGTAGGAGAAGAGAGGGATGGAAGCAGAGGGCAGGTGGGTGGGTAGCAGTCCCAAGGGATATTTAAGGGACGTCCTGGTTTCTTACTTATGACAGACCCAGGCTCCCTCTGTCACACCTTTCCTTTGCTGTGAGCAAATGTTACATTAAGCTGGAATTGAATGGGTCTGTAACTAGGTGTGTAATTCTTAAGTGGGATGGTTTGGGAATGGGTATTCTGGTCAATTCAATTTTCCGGTTACCTTGTTAGAAGCATTATAAAATGTGTTTGCTCATATTCCTGCCTTAGAAAATTCACAAGAGCGAATTTATCATTGCGGGCCTTTGTGTTAGTTTTGGCTTATCGTTTACATATCAGTGATTGTTGTCTTCCCCTGAAGACAGAAAATGTGCCCTGGGCCCCAAGCAGCCCCCAGGAGTTCAGGTTAAAAAGAACTGCCCAATTTCTCGATTAAATATAGTTTTTATTTTATTTTATTTTTTGATGATTGAAGTTTTATGGATCCATATTCAAGAAATGAAGAGGAAGGAAATGGAATTTTCCACTAGATTGTAGAGCTGGGAGTAAATCTGGAGAGAAAATGGATCTGTCTTCAAGAGTAAGTGGCAAATCTGAGAAATCAACAGCTTGTTTGCTTCCTCGGGATCAAAAGGGTCTTAGAGGAAACCTAGTGAGAAGGCCCCCCCACCCCATTTCCCCACTGTACGTGGAGGAACTGCCTGGATCCCAGGAGCAGGCACCTGGTATAGTAAGCCTGTATAGGAAGAGGGCTGCGTTTTGGCCAGCACCAGCCTGGCTTTCCTTTTTTCTGTGGAGGGTCTGCTGTGTGGAGAGCTGGGAATGAGTGTGTGAAAGCTTGGAGCCTGGCACAGTACTGTGTGAGTCGGAGCTGTCAGTCCCCACCGCAGTGACTCCTGCCTGCTGAGAATCTGATCAAAGCTGCGGACCCTCCACGCAGAAACACACAGACACAGTTGCATATAATTTCAAGGGGGCTTTGCTGAGCCCCTCTGAATCTCTTCCCAGCTTAAGAACTCAGCTAAGTAATTATGAAAGCCTATATATGTACACCCACATATACATATATACATACAAATGTATATTTGCTTAGACATGTGAAATGACTAATGTTGTTCAACTCATGTCCAACTGGTTAATGATTAATATTCAGTATCAAAGGAATCCCAAGACCCTGGCTTGCTTACTAACATTTAATTTGTTTGTCATGTAATTTAAAAACTTTTGGTGCTTCTGTCTACCTTTAGTGTTAGATATAAACTAAAATGTTAGTTATAAATTTCTCCTTTTGCAAAAAATATAAGTGAATTAAGGTTCCTTAAGTGGGATCATCCAGTAGAACTCAGGAACAGATCGAATTTGTCTTTGCTACTTTCCCATCACCCTCTTCCCTCCTCCCTACCCCTGCTACTCAATTTCGCAAATGGCAAATGCCCCCATCCTGGCCAGTGCCTTCTCTCCACAGCGTACTTAAATGTTGCTTTGTCTTCTCTTCAGAATTCCAATTCCTCAGTTTAATAGTCTCAGTTGGGGCCGGCCCCGTGGCGCACTTGGGAGAGTGCAGCGCTGGGAGCGCAGCGTCACTCCCGCCACGGGTTCAGATCCTATATAGGAATGGCCGGTGCGATCCCCTTACCGGTCACGAAAAAGACAAAAAAAAAAAAAAAATCTCAGTTGGATATTAGGAGCAAAATAGAGCTCTGGAACTAATTCATACTAAAGTGTGAAGGTCTGATCACTTTAAATTCCCCACAGATAGTCATATTTAGAAAAGGATATGTTTTAACCCAAATCAGTCTTCAGCTACTGAATTTGAAGAATATGGCAAAGGAAGAATTTTAAGCTGTGGTGTTTAAAAAAAAAGACAGAGAGAGAAGGGTTGTGATCCGTTGCCGGTCACGAAAAAAGACAAAAAGGATTAAAAAAAAAAAAAAAAAATCTCAGTTGGATATTAGGAGCAAAATAGAGCTCTGGAACTAATTCATACTAAAGTGTGAAGGTCTGATCACTTTAAATTCCCCACAGATAGTCATATTTAGAAAAGGATATGTTTTAACCCAAATCAGTCTTCAGCTACTGAATTTGAAGAATATGGCAAAGGAAGAATTTTAAGCTGTGGTGTTTAAAAAAAAAGACAGAGAGAGAAATGGTTACAGAAGAGAAAGTAGCTGAAGAGACAAAGAATAAGTGTGAGTATTATTCTTCATGGAAGAACCACTTGGAAAGAGTTGAAGGCAGAAACCAACCTCAGGCTCCAGGGACAGAAAATGGAGAAAACCTTAAGTGCAGAATTACACAGTCCTTCTAACTGGAGGTTTCTATGATGGGAGGAAAGTGGTTTTAATCAAATTTTAAGGGATAAACCTAGTCTTTAAACTGAAAAGAACCTTCCTCCTTTTAGGGAGAGATTTGTCAAACCTTTGATAGATTTTAGGTGACTTTGTTGTGTGAGGGACCTGATGGAAAGGAATGCTGGAGTCCAGATGATCAAAGGAAAGTTGTGACTCTCAGGAACTCATCTCCCACCCCATGATGTCTTTTCTATTATGAAAATATTAGATGATCCTCAAAGAAAAAGCGAAGTAGAGAGAAGAAAAATATTTCCAATAGTCTTGCCAGCCTGCAAATTAAAAACTCTTAATATTTTGATATATTTCCTTCCAGTATTTATCTACTTTTTAAATATAGAGTATTTTATATCCTGTCTTTTTAGTTGATTTTATAGTGTGTGCATTTTCCATATAATTATATTCCTAATGAAAAGTACTTTAATGACTACGTAATATCTTGTAGCAAGGTTTTGTATTGTTTACTATTATTCAGTTCACAGATGTGGATTTTTATTTTTAGTAGTTTTAGTTTGAAGCCCTAGAAGTAGAAATACCAGGTCAGAGTATGAACACATTGAAGGGTCCCTGTGACCTACTGCCATGTTGCTTTGGTAAGAGGTTATTACAGTTGACACCCTATATACAGCCAAGTCTTGAACGTAGACTTTGGAAGACAAATGAGCCCCTGCTCCTCAGTCAAGGGGTGCAGAGAGTCCTCCATGGAAGTAGAAGAGAGAAGAGAATGAAGAGTTGACACTGGGGCCGCTTCCTAACATCCTCTCAGATGAGTGTTGACCTTAACCCTGATGGTATCCTGCAAAGGTGCATTAGTTTGCTAGGGCTGCAGTAGCTAAGTACCACAAACTGGGTGGCTCCAACAACAGGAATGTATTGTCTCACGGTTCTGGAGGCGAACAGGCTGAGATCAACGTGTTGGCAGGGCTGGCGTGTGAGGGAGAATCCGTTCCGTACCTCTCCCCCAGCTTCCTGGCAGTCTTTGGCATTCCTTGCTTGTAAAAGCATCACCCTGTTCTCTGCCTTCCTCTGGCATTTCCCTGTGTATGTGTCAGTGTCTAAAGGTCCTCTTTTTATAAGGACAATGGTAATATTGGATTGAGGGCACACCCTAGTCCACTATGACCTCATCTTAATTTATTACATCTGCTATGACCCTAATTCCAAATAAGGTCACATTCTGAGGTACTGGGGATTAGGATTTCAACAAATGAATTTTGGGGAGAACACAACTCATAAGAAAAGGGGTCTATTAGACACTAGGGAGTGAATGCTGGGGGTGGCCCCATAAGCAAATCGCTTCCCTTTTCTGGGCCTGGGTTTCTACCTCTCTACAATGAAGGCATTGGACTAGAACAGTGGTTCTCACAGTGGGGTCCCCAGACCAGCAGCATCAGCATCACCTGGGAACTTGAAGGAAATGCAGATTCTCAGGCCTCGCCTCAGAACTACTCAGTCAGAAACCCTGGCTGGAGCTCAGCAATGTTGAGTATGTCAAGTCCCCGAGGTGGTTCTGGCACACATGGAAATTTGAGACCCGCTGGACTAAGGAACCCTCAGGATGAGAATTCTGAAATGTCAACACCCGGAACACAGGGGTCCCCAGACCAGCAGCATCAGCATCACCTGGGAACTTGAAGGAAATGCAGATTCTCAGACCTCGCCTCAGAACTACTCAGTCAGAAACCCTGGCTGGAGCTCAGCAATGTTGAGTATGTCAAGTCCCCGAGGAGGTTCTGGCACACATGGAAATTTGAGACCCGCTGGACTAGGGAACCCTCAGGATGAGAATTCTGAAATGTCAACACCCGGAACACGTCACCCCATACACATGGCCTGTCTGATGGGGGGCAGGTCTAGCAAATGGCCCCAGCCAATTTTTTAAACTCATGATAATCTTAGATGAGTAGCTAAGTGACTAATTCCAAAGTTTTTACAAGGCCCTCTGTTCTTCCAGTCTGCATCCTGTACCTCCAAAAAACTACATCCACTCAAAGTAATATTTATTGATCAGAGAACTATACCAGCCCCTGGCCCAAATTCCCTAACCCTACTCCTGTGCAACAATGCAACTGTTGTTTTCACTGAACTTCAACTTGCCCCTGTTTATTCCTCTGTCCAAAGGTATAGTCAAGGCCAGCGAGATGGCTTGGCCCATGAACCTAGATATAGAAACATCCTGTTATTGATGTATGGATTGTACATGAAGGCCTAATGGAGACTGCGTTTGGGTTCAGGGAAGACCAATTAGAGAATTAATTCATTAGAACCCAGTGTACATGCTGTTATATCTACTTATTTATTTAGGTTAATGTCTTTTGCTTATCTTCTTACAGCCATAAGTATCTATCAATAGTTGATAATGTACTTGAATTTCCTTCAGTATATTAAAATTTTACATATTGGGCATTTTATGACAGGAACTAAAGTTTAGTTTTTACTTTGGCATCCTGATTTATAGGGTCTTATATATACTTATTACTTATATATAATAAAGTAATAGAGCAAGCTGAGTCATACAATGGCCGGTCAACTTTCTCTGCATCTATCATTATCTAATACACTTTTCCTAACTATTCTACCTGTATGAATGTGCTGGTAGCCTTGTTATCAAACAAAGCTGTACATAGAATATTTCTTATCAGATTTCCCACATCATCAACTGCAGGATAACATCTGCTTTGTTTCTTTCCTTCAGTCCCTGGTGAGACACCTTATTTACCTCTCTTATTTATTGCATTCTGTCCTTTTACTGTATGAAAATACAGTGACCAGGGATCCTTGATGTCACAGTGCCTGTGTGATTTATCCAGAAGAAAGGTTATTTTAGTGGGAAGATCATAGATCTGGGTGGCAGGAGGCTTGGGTTCCAGCCTCCGTTTGTTGACTCACTAGATGAATCCAGGAAGGTCATACCTTTTTACCTTCTTTCAGTCTTGGTTGTCAGGTGGAATGAGACCTGTTATACCTGCCTTCGAGTGAAGGCCATAGGAATGCAAAAATGAAATAGGGGATGTGACAGTGCTTTGAAAAATATAAAGCAGTGAATGGATGCCAGGGATTCTATGCATATCCATGCTCATTTGAAATTTTTGTCCAGTTCAGATAAAAGACAACTTTATTATTACCATTAAATCTGCTTACAGAGCAAATATGCTAATATGTGTGTGCTTAATGGTGGCGGGCTTGTTTAATCTTCTTGCTTTGGGGTGCTGCGTTTCATTTTCTGGTGATGTGGACCTGGTAATGATCACCACTGATATGTACCACATTTTATTAATGTTATTTTTATGATACTGTAGGAGATAATTAGGATTGGGTTTGTTTTTTTCATTTTCATATTGTGAAATTTTGAGCTAAATAGTGACATGGTGGGAGGAATGAAATTGCACAGAGAAGGAATGTGTTACAAATAAATCCAACCCAGAATCCATATTTAACATGAATTAAAACTAATGTAGCCCTGTGTTCATTATTTATATCTATTATGTGAAAAATACGTTACTGGACTCTCAAGAATTAGATGTTAAGAAATGCTCCATTCCTCCCTTTGGAAAGCAACCAATTAACACATCCTGGGGGGGTGGATATTAGGGGTGGGGGGATGTTTGGAGTAGGCAGAAAACATTTTCTTTCATTTATTTATTTTAAAACTTTCATTTAATTTCTAACATTTAATAAAATCAGACATTGGCTGGATTGAACTAATTAGCTTTTTTAAAAAATTTAAATTTTTAGTTTTTTAAACACTTACTTGTATATATTTGTGGGATACACTGTGTTGTTTCAGTACATGCATATACTGCACAATGATTCACTTAGGGTAGACAGCATAATTTTGTAGCCCTTAGTCCACCTCTTCTCCCCCGACCCGCTTTCTATCAGTGTGAGAGTGAATTTTCAGCCAGCCTCCGTTGGCATAGCCATGTTTTGTTTCCTTTTAAAATCTGTTCTTAGACAAGTAGGCCTGGGTTTAAGCAAACCCCCCCGACCCGCTTTCTATCAGTGTGAGAGTGAATTTTCAGCCAGCCTCCGTTGGCATAGCCGTGTTTTGTTTCCTTTTAAAATCTGTTCTTAGACAAGTAGGCCTGGGTTTAAGCAAACATCTCTACATACATAAAATGATCAAAATAGTGGAATTAGGAGGGCAGTTCTATGACCATAAATCAGATCTTTGTAGAAGCTGTTGTCCCTGTATATACACAGTAAAGTTTCTCAATAAATTTTAATTTATAGAGGCTAGATAGGGTCCTGGTTAAGAGAACCTGATCAGGAGTCAGAAGAGCTTGGTTTGAATCCTGGCTTTTAACATGTACTATTTGGTAACCTTGAGCAAGTTACTTGAATTTCTTTAAGCCTTATTTTTCTTATCTGTAAAATGGGAAAAATGGTAGTACCTAACACTCAGGGTTATGGTAAGTGAGACACTGTAAAGTATTTGTCACAGTGCCTGGCACCTCACAAGCTCTCAAATATTATTATTATTGTTTTTTATCACACTACTG
>NW_007737839.1:29806-34806 GCF_000696425.1 Galeopterus variegatus | reverse complement strand
GACTCTGTATAGATGGAGTTGCCTGAGACAGACCTCAAAGATAGCACACGCTCCAGTGAGTCAGGTTGAATGATAAAATCAGCCTTGACTATGTGGCCAATTTGACCTTTGCCATTTGATGACCCCAAGACACACATACTCTTTCCTTGAGGTCTCTGATGGGTCTTCTCTTGGCTACTTGTGTTCTCATCTCCCTAATCAAACACTGATCCTCCTGTTTCACCATTAGGGGTAATGTGGTCTATGGGAAAGGCATGGACTGGAAACTAGAAGACTGAGGTCTGGCCTGACCAAGAACTGGCTTTGGGGCCTGAGTCCCCTCTCTTCTCCTTTGTAGACCTTATTCTCCTCACCTGTGAAGGGACGAGATAAAACACTCATGGGTTTTCAGATGTTTCCCAGGTGCCACCGCACAGATGAGGAAAAGTTGGGATGGGGTCTTTGAGTCCTGTACCTCCACCTCCCCCAGCACTTCCACTTTTAGCTACTTATTATATTAGTCTTCTGCAAGAGGTTTCATTTGAGAAAAAAACTGCTGCCACTCAAAAATTTTTGAAAATCACCTCTGAATTCTCCCTTGTTGTAGGGAAAGTAAAGATAAATGGTCAGGGTCCCTGAGGGTTTGGAGTCTTGCCCAGCATTTGATGTAAATAGGCATGTATGCCCAGGTGTTCCTTAGTTATTGTCTAATGTAATTGCGCGTGTGCACCCAGGTGTTCCTGGGTTGTCTGGCTCGCACCCAGGTGTCCTGGGTTATTGGACTTAAGTATGAAGGATGAGTGTCTCTGACCCCAGGGGGTGGGGGAGGCATGGTGCTGCTGGAGGCTATTGCTGCAAGCTGTTGCTGCCAAGGTCTCCAGGATCCTCCAGGAGGGTCTGTGGGCCCTAGTTGTTCCCTAGCCCTAGCAGACAATTGGCTACATCAGCAGGATTCTGACAGTTGCCCTAGCAGTACACCTGTCTAGCCAGGGCTTTCATTCTCTGGGTCCCCATGATCATCATGGTACTTTCTAGCAGGTACTTTCCTGAGGTCAGTTTATGGGACTGTGTTCTAGTCACTCAGCTCTCCCCTGCCTCTCTCATGCACCCCTGGTTAGGGTGTAAAATAACCAAAAGTTAGGACAAAGCTGGGGAACTTGTTAAAGAACTTAGGAAGGGGTTGGAGAGGAGCAGGGAGAGGGCTTGGAGGAGGGTGGGCACAGAGAACCACATCCTTTGTACTTTGTCTTCTTATCCCTGTCTATCCTAATCACAGCTCTGGGTGAGCGGACAGCACAGGAAACTCTTGAGTCATAACTTCCATAGTCTCTAAAGAAGCAGTGAAGCCTGGTATTTGCTCAGTGTTTTTAAGTCTTGAAGACACTTTCATAGCCATTGTTCTACTGGGTATTCTAAGTGCCCCGAAAAGGCAGGAAGGGCAGTATTTGTTGTCCTGGGTCTAGAGCTAAGGGAGGTGAAGGCCCCAAGGGGTTGAACACTGAGCTCAATGTTATGCACATAGTAAGCGCCAAAACCAGGACCCAGTCTTTTGTTCCTGGTCCGGTTCTACTTGTATTCCTGTCTTCCACAGTGCGTAGTTTCTCAGAGGCCCCGAGTCACTCCTGCTGAGTAGAGATACTAGGGAAAGGAGAAGAAATTCACATCAGTTTCCTTCTACCTTTAGACATTGTGTTGTTTTCCCCTTTCGCTCCCCATCAAGAAGAATGACTTTTGTTCTTGGGGTGGCTTTAGACAGACTCCCCATCTACTGCTTTCCCTGTCTTGTCTCCCAGCAGGAAAGCTGGGCGATTATGGCGCCTCTCTTCACTGAGGTGTTAAGGGTTTATGCAGTGCTTGCCGACGGATAGCTAATGGACTCAGTTGGGTTGTTTCAATGAAAGTTTCCCACAATCTGATACTAAAGTGGAAGGCTTGAGTGAAACTTTTATCACTCTTTCACCAGGCTCATCAAGAACTTCCTTTTCCTCTCTGGAAATTGTATTTCATGTGGTGTATTTCTAATCCAAGTGTTACATCCATCAGCAATCCAATGTACGTTTGTGGTTCTCCTGGCGTGTTTTACAAGCAGAGATGGGGTTTCTTATTCTGGCCTGTTCGGCCCTTTGGACTCTTGGAAAAATACTCAAACTGCAATTTCCTACCATCTATTATGATCTGTTCTTTTAGTTGCTATTAGAATTATTGAGTTTTCCAAGGCATTATCTTAATAAAGGCATTCCTTTCTGGGCTGCGCTTGACCTGTGGGTGAGATTGGGAATCTGTTTCTTCTCATGGTTATTGTAAAGTTAGGACTCTCAGAAAGCTGAGCAAAATGGGAGCCTTTGAAACGTGATCTCCTTGGCCAGCGGCTTCTCTGTTGTTAAAGAGATGCTGGATGTAGAGTCAGCCTGTGCATTTCAGTCTGGAGAGTGGTTTTCTTTTAAGAGTACAACCCCTCCCCCCCAACCACCACAAAACGGTCAGATTTTTGTATTCTAGATGTCAAAGACATTTAAAACTACTAACATTGGCTGGCGAGAAAGGGGAATGAGATCTGTCTCTTGGACATCTCGCCTCGGCTGTTTTCTGAATGTTTGACAAATACGTGATTTTGATGTACTGGAATCACAGCGGCCCAGAGCTGATCGCTATGACTAATATAATGTTAGTTGGGTCTGAGTTTACAATCTGGTCCAAATGAAAGGAAAGAGGAGACTTTGGAGTCTACATTTTGGAGTGGGGGTTTTATTTATTTATTTTTTAACAAATATTTTTTAAAGGGTGGGAAAAACTCTCCCTTCCACCAAGTAAAACTATCCAGTTTACATTTCCCTCTGTTGAGCCCAAAAGGGGGAACTTGTTCACAAATTTTATCCTATTCATGTAAAGCATGGAGATGAAAATGTGGGGTGACTATTTCCCCCTTCTTGTTCATATAATTCATCCAAAGCTTTTTTTTGAAAAGCAAAACAAAAAAATCTCTCCCAGCAACTGTAACAGGGCATTGCAGCTGTCTTAGGAATTTTTTTTTTTTTTTTTACTGTTATCTTTCCTTTCTTTAAGGAAAGAGTCATTTCAGAGGCAGCTGTGACAGCCCTGTCATTTCACTCACACCTCTAAATTTCTCTCTCTGTTGTCAGTCAGCAGACAGCAGTCTCAGGATTCTGATGGGCCTGAGTGATGTCCAAATACATGAGAGATCGGAAAGAGGCCCAGAGCAGTGCGTCAGAAGGCGTCATCTTCTGCCTTTATTCTTAGAGGGATTGTCGGGAGTTTAAAAAGTTCCCCTGTGCCAGGCTCTCCAAGTCTCCACGGCTGCGTAATAACTTCGTATAGCATACATTATACGAAGTTATACGAGCTGTCCTTCCAAGCAGACTATTAGTTCCTCAAAGACAGGCATCAGAATGTGGCATCTACACAGTGTCTGGAACTTAGAAGGCCTTCCAAAAGTTTGCTGTCAAATGAGTGAATCAATTAAATAACATATTCACTGAACACCTGGCATGGGCAAAAGAGTGCTTTAGGAGCAGTGGGCAAATACCTAGTTATCCTTAGAAGCTAGAGATTCCCAAGTTCAGATTGTTCTTATATCCCACAATTGTCTTTTTTCCACTGTGCAAGGGGACATGAAAGTCATAATGACCTGCTAGACAAGTGAGGGCTGTGCCTCATCCTTTGTGTGATATGAAGGCACTTGGATTAAGAAGATGAGTCATTGCAGAAGCATGACTGTAAGCATATCAGAAGTACCCCAGGTGCAGAGTAGAAAGGACAGCTGCATCCGAAAGGAAGAGTCCTCTAGTTGAAAGCAACCTGGATTTAGACTATCTACAAAGGGGACTCTAGTGTGTGGTTATATGTGCTTGATATGGGTCTTATGGCAGAGCCTAACTTACCTGTTGGTCCTGAGCTGTCCTGCCAGGGCTTGGCATGTGGTTTGAGCAGTCCCAGTGGTTGCCTTGTAGATGTTGGCAGAACTATGAATAACAAATTTTTCATTTTAAAAAGGGCCAAGTTTGTATCTTTTAAAATCTGTGGTATACCACTGTTCCCAGTTTTCTTCTTCTGTCTTCTGTAAGTTCTCCCTGAAAATATAGCATCTTCCTCATCCGTGAGCATGTCCTAGTTCCCTGGGGCCAACATGGAGGGGAGGTTGTGAACACACGTTGCTGAGCGTGACTCTGTCTGTAACTTGTAGGTGTTCAGGCCCAGAGCTTTCACAGGATGAGCTACTCAGCAAAGTGTGATGCTCGACATTGATTCCTCTGAAACGTAGTTGTTAGGAGTTTGGTTTCTGGAGTTAGCCTGCTTGGGTCCAAATCCTGGCTCTACTGTTGAGTAAATGTGTGGATGTTGGGGCCGTTGCTAAGTTTCTCTCTGTCTTTATTTATTTCTTTATTGTCTGTTAAATGGGGATGACAGCAGCACCTACTCATAGGGTTGTTGTGGTGGATAGTCACAGTGGTAGTTGAGAGTTTTGTAGCCTTCACTAATGGCCAGGCCTGTTGTGAGAGCTTCACATTTACTAACTCATTTAACCCTCACCACTTCTCAATGAGGTAAGTATTGCTTTTTTCTTATTTTTCAAATAAGGAAACTGAGTTCTCGAAAGGTTAAGTAATTTACTAAAGGTCAGACAGGTAGCAAGCCATGGAGCAGAGTTTCAAAATGAAGTATTCCAGACTCTTTTTTTTTTTTTGTCTTTTTGTCTTTTTTCCGTGTCTGGCAACGGATCGCAACCCTCAGTGTTGCCCCCGTACCGGACCGGGGACCGGCAACGGGATCGCAAGCCTCGGTGTTGCTCCCACGCCTCGCTCAGCCAGTGAGCGGGAACCGGTCTGTATGTGGGATCCGAACCCTCGGACGGGAGCGCCGCTGCGCTTCCCAAGCAGCGCACTATCCAGTGCGCCACCGGGCCGGCCCAATATGAGGCTTTTTTGATTGTTTATTAATTTTAAACATTCTGTCACTTGCTCTCAGTGTGAGGTTTTTATTCAGTCCAAGACACCCTCCGTTTT
>NW_007737839.1:16941-29177 GCF_000696425.1 Galeopterus variegatus | reverse complement strand
CCATGGGGGAGGGGGGTGCGCCTACATGTCCCACTCTGTCCATTGCATCTGGGGAGCCAAGTGGAATTCCTGAAGGGCAGAAGCAAAGATTTTCTGGATATTCCTTTTGGACATCTTTTGGATATCTTTCACCTACAAAATAAATCAATAAACAGACATTTTTGCTTAAACATCTGACTTGTGTTTGGTCCTATTTAAAATGTAGTGTTAATATGATGACACAAAGGGCTCATTGGGACCCCCCAGATGACCTCTAGAGAGGCTAAAGTCATTTCAGCCTTTAGGGAGTTGGCCCTGGGTCTATGGTGGGGAAGCTGTTTGAGCTGCTAAGAAGCCAGCTCCTCTGAGAGTCCTGTGTTGGATACCTGTTTGAATCCAGGGAGAGAGCATTAGGGTTGAGAACTCATCTTTTGGGGTCACACTGTTAGGTTTGAGTTCTGGCTCTGCTACTTTTTAGTTGCGTGACCTTGAACAAGGTACTTCTCTGTGACTCAGTTTTTGCATCTGCATAAATGTGGTTGTAATAGACCCTATCACGTAGGTTTGTTGGATGGATTAAATAGAATACCGTATATAAAGCATTTGGAGCAGAGGTTCATAAATGAACACAGAAGTGGCAGTGCTTATTGTCTGAGGACTTGTTCAGATCATTGAGCACTACATAGGGGACAGATTCTCTGCTGAGGGTTTTCTGATTGTGTCTTGGTTGGGGAGGGGAGGGTTGCTGAAGTAAGGGTGGGTGGTGTATTCATTAGAATGAGGTTCAGCTGCATGCAACAGAAAATCTGAAATCAGCAGTGGCTTCACATTGTAGAGATTTATTTCTCTGCCTCATATAAAAGAAGTACAGAGGTATTTATTTCTCTGCCTCATATAAAAGAAGTACAAGGTAGTGCAGGGTTGGTGTGATAGTTGTTGGGGTCACGAGGGAGGCTGGTTCTTTCCTTTGTGGCTCTGACATTCTTAGCATATTTTCTTATGATTCAAGATGGTGGCTTGTGCTGTTGTCATTATGGGCTCATTTTAAGAAGCAATGAGGAGGAAGGGACAAAGAGCAGGCTCATTACCTTGTAAGGAAACTTCCAAAAAGTCCCACGTAAGACATCCCTTTACATCTCATTGGCCAGAGCTTAATCACAGAGCCACAGCTAGCTGAAAGGAAAATGTAATCTTTCAGCTTGGCAGCCACATGCCAAATACAAATCCAGGTTCTGTTACAAAGGAGGAGGTGGGGAATGGGTGCTGAAGTAGGCAACTACCAGTGAGTTGTTAGTATCATTCCATGGTTTTGTGGCTTGAGGTAGAAGGAATTCCCAGGTGCATAAAGCAGTATTTTCTTAGTGTTTCCTTGATGATTTTAGGTGGCACAAGGAAATTTTTCATTTAAATAATCTTGTAATTATTATTTGCATGCAACAAAATTATAACTAGCATATCAGACCCAGAATTTCACAGATATAATATAGTGATATAATTTTTTTAAGTGAGTCAATTTTTAAGAATTAAGTAACTGCAGGCATGAGAGAGACAGTACATGCAGTGACTAAGTGTGGGATCTGGGGCCAGACTGTCTGAGCTTGAATCTGCTCTCTGCTCTGAATTGGCCGAATGACCTTGGCCTTTCCATGCCTCTGTTTTCTTGTCTGTAAAAGGGCATTAATAATAGCAGCTCCCCCCCCAGAGTTGTAAGGAACAGATGAGTTAGTATTTGTAGAAGCTCTTAGCATAGTGCCAGACATGTGATAAGTAATCCGTGAAAGTTAGTCATTGATAATGTTTCTGTTGTTACTGTTATTATTATGGTGGCTTGCACTACTACTATTATCATTAATAATAATGGCAAGAGATGGCATTTAGAGCAGAAATTATGAGGGTGGTACACACATGACTGAAATTAGGGAAACACTGGCTTAGAGGAATAAGATTGGCAGTTAACCAGGACCAGTCTTAGACACAGCTGTAAATAATAGTTTGAAACCAGTGCTTTATATTTAAAGTGGTTCCATATATGATAACAACATTGATTAGAGGTTATTGAACATTTTCTGTGGGCCAGGTGCCACGGGGTTTGCTTTAAACACATCACTTTTAATTCCCCCAGCACTGCAAGCTTAGTGTTCTTTCTCTTCTGCAGGTGCAGAAACTTAGGCTGGGGTAGGTTGTCAGTTACCCAACAGCTGTGTCAGCGTGGGACCAGCGTCACAGCTCCTGCTACTGGAAGTCTCTTCTTCCTTTCCTTTTGGTGCTCTTTGCTTCCTTCTCCTCCACTGCATCTGGATGTCCAGGACTCCTTCATTCTTCCCTTGCTCCCAGGACCCTCTGATTCCTCTTCCTTCCCTTACCTCAATTACCAGCTAGTGCCTCTGTGCCAGCGCTATAAAACTGACCTGTTCAGCATCCATGTTCCTGAAGGCCACAGCAGGTGACAGATTCTAGTCTAACGAACTAATCTATGAAAGTGGACATTCATGGACTAATATGTTCTCTGTCTCTGGGGCATTCATTTTAGAATGGGCTTATTGAGGTTTTCTTTTGTTTTCTCAACCATTTTCTTTTTTTTCCTTCTCTCTCTCTTTTTTAATAGACTTTAATTTTTAGAGTAGTATTAGATTCACAACAAAATTGAGTGAAAGGTACAGAGATTTCCCAGATACCCCCTGCACCCACACACGCGCAGCCTCCCTGTCAACGTGGATGTGAGGTTTTCACTTAAAGGAGTAATTAGTGATGGAGATTGAAGGCAGGAAACAATCCAGCAACCTTGTTGGCCTGTCCTAGAACATCTCCTAGGCTGTGCTGTAAGTTATTTTAATTGCTCTGTCGGAAGGTCTTGACAAAAATGGAACACTGAGACTCTGATGGAAGGCACCAAGCACACTGGTGAGTAATGAGCCAGCAGCTCCATCGCTCCCCCTCCAGCACCCAGCCCAGTGCCTGGCACAGGACAGGGCAGACACTTGGTCAATATTGCTGGCTCTATGAATCACCTAGCAGAGGCCTTTCAGAGAGAAGAGAACAAAAGGCCCCTTAAGGAACAGGACAGTGAATTATAGTGGGTAAGGTCTGGTTGGGCCTCCTGGACTTGATAGATTTTTTTTGTTATTATTATTTGGGCTATCATGGTCTGTCATGCAGGTCAGCTTGCTATCATCCCTGCACCCCGTGCATTTCTGGCTAAGTGTGAATTGAACAGGCGCAGCACAAGGCTGGGATTAGGGGACATTCGTCTTCTCTCTTCTCTGTCTTTGGAGCTGGAGGCTCAATGTGGCTACACTTGCGATGTCATAAAGCAACTGATGTCTTAGTCCATCCTGCAAGAATTATTTCCTTTTACTCTTCTTACAAATTGTACCTTATGATCCATTGAATTTCACTTTCCTATTTTTTCAACATTTCTCATTTTCTGCCCTTTTTTTTATCCTCTCAGACCATTGGGGGGAAGGAAGAAATGTTGCTTAGCAACCAGTAAGAAACTAGTCAATACCGTATCTAATATTAACCCTTTGGAAACAAGCAACCCAATCCACATGCCAGATGCCTTACTACTCTGTGCCAGATGCTGTGCAGGGCACCGTGGAGTATTGCTGTGTTATATAACTCTCCCCTAGTATGTTTTGAACTATGAGTTCGCAAAAGTTGGCAGCCCAACCTAATGTTTTAATCACAAACATCAAGGAAATTTATGAGTAGTTATGTTAGCAAGTTCCAATGTTGCAAGTTACATAGTCTGTTTATTAAGATGGTTCACTTTTATATTCTTAATTTAGAAATTTGCTGTGACTATTTTACATTTTATTTCCTCTTTTTGAACTATTAAAATAGTTTCTTATCTCAGTATGTCTTGTGTGTATGTGTGCTGGTTTGTTACACACTTAAGTTCATTCATCTGACAACTAGAAGATATATTTTCTGGAATGTATCATTCATTCATCTAATATTTATTGAGCTCTACTGTGTGCTGGATGCCATGGAGGGCACCGTGGAGTATCGCTGTGAGCAGACTTGGTTCTTGTATGCATCTTTTTGTCAGCAGAGTCTTTTTCCCTTTTCAGCTTCATCTATTGAAATAACACATAATAATGCTGGCTTGTCAGATACTATAGTTGCTCTTCTACTGGAACGGTTTCTTTGGCTTTGATTGATTCTTTAGGTTTGATTGATCTTTGGCTTTGATTAGATTCTTTAGCTTCTTAGGAAGTGAGTAATAGGAGACAACAAAAGGATAAATATTGACCAGCTCCTCCTCACACACAGGGGTGTGGCTGGTGCACACACAGTTAAAGGTTTGGGAGCATTAATTTTCCCTGCACAAAATTATGATGTTGGTGAAGTTGGACTTCAATATTTCTCTTCTTACATATGTGTCTCGTCCTTTTTGCTACCAATGAGCTGTCACATTTCCCCCAATACCCAGCACCCTCATGCCAGTCAATGTCACCCCCAGTTGGGTGGTGGGGGGCGGTGAGCTGATCTCTCCTTCCCCTTAGGATGCTATTGACCTTTTTCAAGACTCTTTACAAACAGAATGTCTTTGGCGGTGGATCAGAATGTATTGTGGTACTCCCGACAGACAGTAGGCTGAGTGTGTGGAGCTGACTGGGGTTTTCAGATTGCCACCTTCTCTCACTGTATCTCCTGGAGTACTTGGCAGGTAATATGGCTGACCATCCTTGGACCCTACACTGCCCTGCAGGGTAACTCCAGGTGGGTTACTAACATTCTGTGAGTCACAAGAGTTCCTACACTTGGTCATTTTTGAGTTGTGAGGTTTGGGTAGATTCCCCCTAAAAGCTTTAGTGGCCGATATTCTACAACTTTTGGACTTGATCCCTGTAAATTGGGCATTTCAGTTGGTGGAGACACACCTCTACAATGACTAGATTCTGTCAAGCAAGCTAAAGATGATGGCAGTCTTGATGACTTTAGGAGGTTACTTGTTATATACAAAGCAATGTTAACAAAGGACTCGTCAAGGTATGGTTTTGAGCTGGAGTTTGAGAGATGTCTTCAAAATGGAGTAGACATTGAAAGCCCCAGAGATATTATCATATGGTACTTGAGTTCTTGCCTTACTTTATTCAGAACAGAAAAGGAGAGAGAACATACAGACATAGAGCTGGGCATGGGCATCATTCTAGTAACTTCTATTATTGAGGACCTGTGATGTGGCAGGCATTGTTCTAGATAGGTCCCTTACATACATTATCTCCAGTTTTTCCAGCAGCCTTGCAAAGAAGGTCTTCATCTCCCTGTTTTGTGGATGAGAAAATTGGGACTCAGAGAGGATAAATATTTTGCTCACGGTCACATAGCCCACATGGACCAGGCAGAGTTTTAAATGCAGATGGGGCCTAACTCTGCATCCTGTGCTTTCTCTGATGGACCACAGTGCCTCCATTGCAAATCAGCTTCCATGTGAAGGCAGGAAAGAGCCTGGGCTGTGATAAACAATCCTAGATGTGAGTAGTGTGGGGATCCAGCCATCAACGTGCCCAGGCCAGTTTTCACCCTGTGAAAGCATTTAGTCGTCCAGTTTGTACATTGATTGGCTTAAGATATGGCAGGAGCAAGTGAGGGGGAGTGCAGAAACCAAATCAGAATTTCAGATTCACTAGCTCAGAAAGTCTTTCTCTGTCTCTCACTTACTGCATTGCTGTATATCTTTCTATTTCTCCTCTAGAAACATGACATGATGATTCTAGTTTACTTGTAAGTGGCTGAATGCTGCTGGGGTTCTGTGAGTTAGTGGTGACTCTGATTTTGATAATGATCCACCTATCACTGGGCACTTCACATGGCTTGCCACTCGGCTGAGCATTTTACAAAAGACTATTTCATTGTCTTCCCCTGACAACCCTGTAAAGTAGGTGGTCTGATGCCCATTTTCAGTTGAGAAGACAGAGGCTCAAAGAGGTTAACAAATTTGCCCAAGATGACAGAGCTGGATGATGGCACACTGGATTTGAACTCTGGATTTTCCAGATTTCAAAGCCATTCTTAACCATTTCTCTCTGCTAATGAGGGGGCTTCTTAGTCTCCGTTTCTGGGCTCCTGAAGCAGATAGAATCTGTGTCGTGTTAGAACGTGGACATGGAGGTAAGGGGTCCTTGTCTGTTGGGGGGCCTAGCCCCAAGGTGAACTGCGGTGAGAATAGCTCATCCCGTAAACTGCTCTGCCGTCTGGCCGAGGACGGAGGCCTGCCTCTGCCACTTTGCACTGCCGCCTTCCAACTGCAGCAGCAAGGAACTCAACCCGTTGTCAACGAGAAGTGCTTTCCCCCTTGTTCACATCTCACGCATCGCAAGCGCTGAGAAAGCAGCCGTCCAGCTGCTCCTCACAACTGGGCTGTCAGTGCTGGTCACAGGCAGACGGTGTGGCAGCCGGAGTCTAGCCCCCGTGATCCAGTGTGGGATGAAGGAGGAGAGAGGGTCTCAGGAAGAAGGAAGAGGATGGCCTTCCACTCTCTGCTCAGGCGTCCTAGATGGGTAAGGGGTCCAGTCACGCACGTGGTACTTTCCAGGCCCTTCCACGGTGCCCACTGTGGGTAGGCCACCTTTTTTCTCACTCTGCATCCCACTCTCCTACAAAAGAAGCCTCTGCTGCTCCTCTTCCCCAGAATCAAAGATTCCGCTCGAGGCATTGTACCATTTGCCCTTGGTCTCTGGCTGAGCCTGGAGCTAATTCACCTGCCCCCCTCCAAATCCTCACACTCTTCCCTGATCGAAGGAAGAGTCTTAGAATCAGAAACTGCGCAGAATATGCTGTAAGCTTCGAAAATTTTTATTATATATGTGTGTGCATATGTATTATGTGTACAAAGGTATTTGAAAAAGTTCATGGAAAGATTTGTATTATCTTTTAATTCTATTTTTCAGGAACTTTTTCAAGTATCCTCATATATGTACTGTGTACATATATGTTTGTGTGGGTATACATGCATACATGTATATATATATTCCAAAATGATTTTTACGTTTCCTGAATTTGCTGTCATTTATATTTAGAAGTTATGCATTTAAAAATAATGTGTGTATATGTGTGTGCATACGTGTGAATACACGTGCATATACACACATATCCCCAGAGCATTTTTATTGTTCCTGAGTTTTCTCCTATCCTCACAATACTGCTCCTCATGCAGGGAGCTGGCCAGGCAGTTTTGGGCAGTGGGAATGAGCTGGGGCGGGTACTTTGGGCACTGGCCATGCACCAGGATGTCGTGTAAAAAGGTCACCGTCCTGATTTGCCTGGGTTCTTGCTGAGCTCATCCTTATGCAGCAAGAGGACAGCAAGTTCTAGCTGTGTGGTTGGAGAAAGTGGCCCTGGTCCTGGAGGAGAGGCTGCCTGGAATCCCTGGGGACCTGTGCCCGGCAGTGGGGAGATCCCAACTGGCAGCTGGAGGAGGAGAAAGAGACAAGTGCTCAGGCCTAGGCAGAGCTTCCCTGACAGGGCCTTGTCTGCAGAGCAGGAAGGAGCAGTCAAGGCCATGGAGCTGTCAACTTTTCTGCCCTGTGTCCTCCCATCAGGGGCACGGACATCCTGCCAGGCCTGCCAAGAGAAGCACCATGTGGCTGGTCACGGTCCGAGGGAGGATGTCCCACATTCAGGGCCTGGAGCAGAAAGGACAGGTCAACTTTTCTGCCCTGTGTCCTCCCATCAGGGGCACGGACATCCTGCCAGGCCTGCCAAGTGAAGCACCATGTGGCTGGTCACGGTCCGAGGGAGGATGTCCCACATTCAGGGCCTGGAGCAGAAAGGACAGCTCCTTCATGCAGTCTGAGCAGAAGCTGACTGCGCTTACCCCTGTTGTGCATGGCCCTGCTTGGGGATGAGGGAATGTACCACCCTACACAGACGAGTGCATTTCCATGGCCAGGCAGAGGGCTCTGTGGCAGGCCAGCCCCATCGCCCCGTCATGGGCCGTGCGAAAGGTGAAGGCTATGATTCGTGATTCCTTTCACACCTTCAGTTTGAGAGGAGTGAGCTCAGGAACATCGGATGGTAGAGTCTTCCTTAACCCTTACCTCACTAAACGGCAGTTCATAAAATGAAGTGCTCAAGTCTTCAAGTCCAAAGTCTGAGAACCCTGATGCATTATAATAGTGACAATGGAGATTTTTTTCTACCTATTTGTATTACTACAACAGTCTGAGTGTACAGGCTCTGTGTAAACAGTTACCTGTGGCTGAAACTACCTGCCCCCACAACGGGGAGGCTAGATAATGGTCTTTGGGGGAGGGGTGTCCTATTGGAGCAGGGGGCAGACATGAGACGTTAGCAGGACCTTTCTTTTATTTATTTTTTTCTGGCTTTGAGGAAGACTGCTGAGGAAGAACGGAAAATGGGAAAGGAAGTGGGTAGGAAAAGTCAGGAGAGATTTTTAAAAATGAGGGGGAGGAAATAAACAAGAAGGAGGTGGCATCCAGCATATTGCAGGTTTCGTTAATCAGAATCTCAGCTTAAATGAATGTAAGTAAAAGGGAAATTTTTAGCTCACATATCTGAGAAGTCCAGGGATGGATAAGACTTCAGGTGTGGCTGAACCCATAGGGTCAAACAGGGCAGCCACAGTGGTCTCTCTCCCTCCACCTCAGGGAGCTGCTTTCCTACTGGTGACCCTCAGGCAAGCTTTCCCCTCCATAGGGTGAGAGGGCTGCTAACCCCACAAGGCTTACCTGTCCCTTCCTAGCAACCTGAGTCAAAAAAGAGAGATTTTTTCTTACTAGTGGTTCCATAAGATCCCAAAGTGGGTCTTACAGGCCTTATTTGGGTCACATGCCACCAATCTCAGCAGTCTGTACACACACACACACACACACACGTGTGTGTGTGTCTTGATGCATGTAGGAAATGTTGCATCTCCTTCCCTTGGAGGAGGGAGGGAGGATTGGCATTTGCAATGTGCATTGTCATATTAAGGGCTCCTAGAAGTTTGGCAATAAGAAAATCTTTAGATATTGTTCAATGAGGTATTACAGTTGGCTTATGTGATCATAGAGTACTTTTCTCGTGGCACTAGTATAGAGTCAAATACAGCTCATAATATGGTGCCTACAGAATCAGCTAGACTTTCATTGACTTTCATTGATTTGCACATGCAGAGCCATCTGGAAAAGGTTTCACAGTCAGTCTGGACTCAGATGGTGGAAGCGAGACCTCCCTCCACTGCTGAGTCTCCGAGCATTGTCTCCCCATCCCTACAGCATGCCTCTTACCATAAGAGAGATTCATGGGGCAGGAACACCAACTTCTCATTGCATCCACCTCTTTGGGCTTCCTTGTCAGTAAATAAGCACAATAATACTCACATGAAGAGAAGCTACTCCCTTTTCCACTCTCTTTCTGTCCTTTTGACCACAATAAGGAGAAAGTCTCAGTTTAGAGTTGATATGTCTTGAACATTTCTATTACTTGTGGATTTTTTTTTTTTAACAAAGGGAGCAGCCTTCAGGCTCAAAGCCTTCACTAGGCCACTATATCTAACTACATTTTAATGTTAAGAACTCGGGGATTGAGATGGCAGGTAGTGGGGGTTCTCTTGGGAACAGCAGGGCACGCTTATCAGAGGAAATGTGAATGTGTGCTGGGCAGGCAAAGACCTGCGAAGAACGATGTGCTGATGGTAGCTCTGTCTGTAGGTGTTTGAGGAACCTCCATACTGTTTTCCATAGTGGTTGCACTAATTTACAGTCCCACCAACAGTGCAGGAGGGTTCCCTTCTCTCTGCATCCTCGCCAGCATTTGTTATTCTCCATCTTTCTGACTATAGCCAGTCTAACTGGGCTGAGATGGTATCTCAATGTGGTTTTAATTTTCATTTCTCTGATGATTAGAGATGTAGAGCATTTTTTCATGTACCTGTTGGCCATTTGTATGTCTTCCTTAAAAAAATGTCTATTCAGCTCCTGTGCCNACTATAGCCAGTCTAACTGGGCTGAGATGGTATCTCAATGTGGTTTTAATTTTCATTTCTCTGATGATTAGAGATGTAGAGCATTTTTTCATGTACCTGTTGGCCATTTGTATGTCTTCCTTAAAAAAATGTCTATTCAGCTCCTGTGCCCATTTTTTAATTGGGTTATTTGTTTTTTTACTGTGTAATTGCTTGAGTCCTTGTATATTCTGGATATGAATCCCTTGTTGGACATATAGTTTGCTAATATTTTCTCCTATTCTGTAGGTTGTTGTTTCACTCTGCTGATTGTTTCCTTTGCTGTGCAGAAGCTTTTTAGTTTGATATATTCCTATTTGTTTATTTTTTCTTTTGTTGCTTGTGCTTTTGGGCTCTTGTTCATAAGGTCTGTGCCCATACCTAGTTCCTGAAGTGTTTCCCCTATATTTTCCCTTAGAAATTTTACAGTTTCAGGTCTTATGCCTAAGTCTTTAGTCTATTTTGAGTTCATTTTGGTATATTGTGAGAGGTGCCTGTCTAGTTTCATTCTTCTGCATAAGGATCTCCAGTTTTCCTAGCACCACTTACTGAAGGGGGAGTCTTTCCTTCAATGTATGTTTTTGTTGACTTTGTCAAATATCAGATGGCTGTAAGCCTGAGGGGTGATTTCTGGGTTCACTATTCTGCTCTACTGGTCTGAGTGTCTACTTTTATGATAGTAGCCTGCTATTTTGGTTACTATAGCTTTGTAGTATAATTTGAAGTCAGATAGTGTGTTATACCTCTGGCTTTATTAATTTTTTTGCTCAGAATTGCTTTGGCTATTTGTGGTCTTTTGTTGTTCCATACGAATGTTAGGATTCTTCTTTCTATTTTTGTGAAGAATGGCATTGGTATTTTGATGGAGATTGCATTGACTCTGTAGTTCGCTTTGGGTAGTATGGATGTTTTTCACAATGTTAATTCTTCNTTGCATTGACTCTGTAGTTCGCTTTGGGTAGTATGGATGTTTTTCACAATGTTAATTCTTCTAATCCAAGAGGATGGAACGTTTTTCCATCTTTTTGTAGAGCTTAATTTTTGTAAAGTCTAAGAGTTAGTGAGGAGAGAGTCATGAGTTGGAATGAACATTTTTTGATTACGTACTACTTAGCAGACATCAGTGATTAAAAAATGAGTAAGATCTGGTTTCTACCTTTTGGCTGAGGTATGGGTAATATAACAACTGCAGTCTCTTAAAACTCTCATATTCTCTGAGGAAATGAAAACATTTTCTTCCCCTAGGAATGAAGTAACTCAAGCTGTGCACCCTGGAATACCAGGATTGACTAGGTGTTACACACACACACACACACACACGTGTGTGTGTGTCTTGATGCATGTAGGAAATGTTGCATCTCCTTCCCTTGGAGGAGGGAGGGAGGATTGGCATTTGCAATGTGCATTGTCATATTAAGGGCTCCTAGAAGTTTGGCAATAAGAAAATCTTTAGATATTGTTCAATGAGGTATTACAGTTGGCTTATGTGATCATAGAGTACTTTTCTCGTGGCACTAGTATAGAGTCAAATACAGCTCATAATATGGTGCCTACAGAATCAGCTAGACTTTCATTGACTTTCATTGATTTGCACATGCAGAGCCATCTGGAAAAGGTTTCACAGTCAGTCTGGACTCAGATGGTGGAAGCGAGACCTCCCTCCACTGCTGAGTCTCCGAGCATTGTCTCCCCATCCCTACAGCATGCCTCTTACCATAAGAGAGATTCATGGGGCAGGAACACCAACTTCTCATTGCATCCACCTCTTTGGGCTTCCTTGTCAGTAAATAAGCACAATAATACTCACATGAAGAGAAGCTACTCCCTTTTCCACTCTCTTTCTGTCCTTTTGACCACAATAAGGAGAAAGTCTCAGTTTAGAGTTGATATGTCTTGAACATTTCTATTACTTGTGGATTTTTTTTTTTTAACAAAGGGAGCAGCCTTCAGGCTCAAAGCCTTCACTAGGCCACTATATCTAACTACATTTTAATGTTATTTTGTTTTCACTGTACATATTTCTCTGAATATTTTCTACTTCCGACCGTAAACACTTTCTATTTATGACAGATGACCCTGGTCTTTCCTTTATGATAGTTGTATAGAATTCCCTTTTAAAATATTCAGCTTAGAGCAGGTTTTCTAGCCTTGGCACTAATGATATTTTGAACCAGATAATTATTTGTTGTGGGGAGCTGTCCTGTGCACTGTAGGCTATTTGGCAGCATTCTTAGCCTCTACCCACTAGACGCCACACCCTCCCCAAAGTTGTGACAATAAAAAAAAAAAAAAAAAAAAAAAATTT
>NW_007737839.1:14588-16323 GCF_000696425.1 Galeopterus variegatus | reverse complement strand
GACAATAAAAAAAAAAAAAAAAAATTTCTGGTTATCCAATGTCCCCCGGAGAGGGTATGATTGCCTCAGCAGGGTAAACCACCATTTTAAAGCCAGAAGAAGTAAAGAAGAATAGTAGTGGAACAGAAGCTTAGCAGGAGTTGTGCAGGTGGTTTGGATGAGCAGATTTGAGTCCTGTGTTGTGTTTAGTGGGCTGCAGTGCCAATGGTTGGCATAAGAACTGGGCACCTTCACCCCATCCCATCACCATCTCCACTTCAAAGCCTTCCCAGAAGGCTTTGTGTGTGTAAATCAGTGAAAATCTATGCTCTCTGTGGGTGGTTGGTAAAACGGTGAGCTTTGATCGTGTTGCCTGTGGAAGTAGCAGAAGGCCAGAGAGGGAGCACTGTGCGGCCCAGCCCCACAACAAACGCCAGGTCACCAGAAATGAAAGACAGAGTGCTGAATCATAATTTCTTTCATTGAGGAATTAGCATGTGCTTTTGAGATTTTGAACTCTAGTGCAACATAGAGCTGGTGAATGAGCCGGGTTTAAGAATTCATTCAGCATTAGCATCGGTAAGGATTGCCGGATACTTTCATTAATTGCATTCAGGTTATATGTGTTTCCTTTAAAAGCAGCTGCGATCACTAATGGAATGACCTCCGCATCATTTTCTGCTTCGAAGCAGGAGGGAGATGGCTCCTTTTTAGGATGTTGTGTTTGCCACTTGTGCTGATACCAAGTGCTGATTAAATATGGTCTGTGGCTTTCAACCAAGCCCCCCACAACTTTTAAAAGAAAATTTTGTTTCCATTTTTAATAAACAGGCCCTGGGATTAAAAAGCATAGGGCTTCATGTAGCTGCACTGACTATTACAAAGGTGTAGGATTTGTGAGAAGTTGGTTTTCTTTCTTTCTCCCCTACAGTCTCCAGAACCTCATGGGCTGCATGTCCAAAATGGAGACACCAAGGCAGGTCTGGGCATCCAGGCTGCTCCACCTCCATTCAACTTGGGGTTCACTTGCACCCCACAATTGCCTCTCTGTGTCCCACCCCCAACACACACACATTGTCCTCTCTAGGCTTAGTTGTTTTTTAAAAAATTTTTTTGGAAACTTAGGTTTTTTTAGTTATTTTAGGAAAACATTTTTTTAGTTTTTTAGGAAAGAAAAACATAAGATCTCCCGCTTTGCTCCCTTCACACTTTTCCCTCTCCCACCAGGGTTCATGTTCAATCAGAACAGAATCTTGCAAAAACGATACTATAACATAATAATAGTATAATATGATTCCCAGCAGAACAGCCAAAGTGCTCTGTTAAAATGTTGTTAGACCCTGTTACTGCTCCGCTAGACACTTCCTCCAAGGCCCAAGTCCTCCCAAAATCCAGGGACCCCACAACTTCCCTGCCACCCTCACCTCTGCCTGCCCTGGCTCCTTCCATGCTAGGAGCTCTGGCCTGTCCCTGCAGCTCCTCTGACCCATTTGTATGTCTTTTCCCCTGATGTTCCTTCTCTTTCTATCCTAGTATCTGTGACACTCACTCTTTCCTCCTTCAGGTCTTTAAGGGCTGGGGGCCTGTCTGTCCTGGTCACTGAGGAACCCCTAGCACCTGACACCCAGGGAGTGCTCAGTAAGGGTTGGTGACTGAAGGACTGCATGTTACTATCACTGATAGTAAGACCAGTGTGTGTGGGTTACAGAGTGGCCTGTGTGCATTTTCTCCTATTCCTTACCACAGCCTCATGGGG
>NW_007737839.1:4197-14017 GCF_000696425.1 Galeopterus variegatus | reverse complement strand
GTGTGGGTTACAGAGTGGCCTGTGTGCATTTTCTCCTATTCCTTACCACAGCCTCATGGGGCAGGCTAGGCAGGTGTATTGCTGGGTGACTATGCCAGTTGTAGGGCTATGGCCATTTCATGACTAAAGACTAAGTTTGCATTCATATTGCCAGGGCCAGGGCTCAGATCCCTCAAACTCATTGTACAGACTGGGTCACAGACCCCTCACATGCAGGTCCACACTACGTAATTGGGAAAGATCCCGGGAGCTGTTGGCAGACGACACAAGCTCAGTCCTCAGCAGGAGCACCTTATAGCAGCCTCCAGCAGCAGTGGCGGTGGCTGGGTCCTGGGGGGCACTGGTTGCAACAGCCTCCAGCAGCAGTAGTCCCCCCGACCCCCCGCAGGATCAGAACTACTCATCCTTCATACTGAAGTCCATAACCCAGGACACCTGGGTGCACATGCACAGTTACATGAGACAATAACCAAGGAACACCTGGGCACACGTGCATATTTATATCAAACGCTCAGCAAGATTCTGAACATCTGAGGGGCCCTGACCATTTTCCTTCACTTTCCTTACAGCAGGTGTTATCATCCCCACTTTACAGATGAGGAAGGTGAGGCCCAGAGATACCCAGGGATCTGTCTGAGCTGGAAGAGCTAGGAACAGTGAAGCTTGCACACACTTCTGTTCCCTGCACTGTTTACCTTTGACATCTGACATTCCCAACTCAGGCTTCTAGAATTTTGGGCAGCTGCAAGTGAAACAAATAGACTTGGGTATGGGACCTGGGTATGTGAGTATCATGGTGAAATCCACCATGGCTCCTCCCAGACCAGCTGGCTTCCTCAGGCAGAGGTATAATTAGCCTGGAGGCCTTTGGCCCTGATGCATAACGGTAAAAAGCTATCCATTACTGCCATTCATTAAGACAGGTGATGTCAGATGAAATATCTTAGGTGAATCATCTGGCCTAATTTAGAAAGGGTCTGTAGGGCTAGAGCCTTTGATTTATCAGGGGGAGGTATCCGTGATCAGGGAGATCCACACACGGACTTATTTATTATCCCCAATCTGTTTTTAATTTCAGAGATTGTTTACCTAAACTGCTCTGTGTCAGGTTCCAGGACAGATTTCTGCTTAGCATTTAATTTTAGATACTTGCCATGGTGGACAGAAAAAAATAGGCCTTCAGAATTTGTAGTTTTGTTATGAATCTTACCTCCTGACGGCCCTACCAGTAGTTCGTCTTTGAAATCTCCTTGGTACTTGTTAACCCTGCTCTGCTGTGGAAGAGATATAGTTTATTTATTGGACTTTGCCCATTTATGGAAAAGTACAGAAATTATTAATGGTTTAGTATCTATTAATGCATTACTTGGGTGGAATTCAAATTCTAATATTTATGGTAAACCCCTTTATAATGAAACGGGCAGAGAATCAGCTCTCCTGCTCCTTAAATTTGGAAGGCTCTAGATGTCATTGGAATGGCTCTCTGTGAAATATGAGCCCTGCCGGCTCTATATTTACACCCATAAATAAGAAATAAGTACTTTGGGTTGGAGGAGAAATAATTAAGAATATTTGTGTAGATAATAAAAAGGAAATGGTCCAGTTTGGTGAACTGTGTGTTTGGGAAATGCCAGAGGCTGCTGGGATCTGGATGAGAGATGTGGGAAAGATTAGGGTTGGGGGACTGCAAGGGTGTAGGGCTTCTGGGGCAACAGGAAGGGAGGCCTTGTAGAGGGCATCTTGGGGCCTTGGTAAGCTGCGTATGGCCTGATGCAGCGAGCTTAGGTCTGGGAACCTGGTTTGGAATCCCAACTCTTCCCTAAGGTAGCACAGCTCCTTGGTGACAGTCATTGAACTTTTCTGTATCTCAGGCTCTGTATCTGTAAAGTGGAGCTAATATCTCATAAAATCGTCATGAGGGTAACCAGCGTACACTTACAATTGCCAAAAGCAATAAATAGATCTGTGTACACGAAGCCTAAATAGAGAACTGGTTAGGGCAAGTGTCAGAGCAGGATTGGAAAAAATATACAAAGTTGTCCCTCAGTATCCGTGGGGGATTGGTTTGAGAACCTCTTGTGGATACCAAAATCCACAGATGCTCAAGTCCCTGATGCACACAGGTGCATCCTCCTGTATACTTTAAATCATCTCCAGATTACTCATAATACCTAATCCAATATAAATGCTATGTAAATGGTTCTTATACTGAATTGTTTAGGGAATAATGACCCCCAAAAAGTCTGTACATGTTCAGTACAGACACAACTTTTTATCCTGAATATTTTCAGTCTGCTGTTGGTTGAATTCATGGATGTGGAACTCATGGATACAGAGGATAGACTGTACACATATTTCACATATGTTTGAGAGTGTGTGTGTAATTGCTGGTTGATGAGCAAGAGATAGAGAATATAAGGTAGATATGAATAATGAGCTGAATATGGAAATTTAAGGGAAAGGGGGTCTCAGCACAGTCAGTCAGTTAGTACCCCTAACCCACCAGGACTCATTTGCCCATTGCATCTGTTATTGGGTTAATGCTCCCTGAGCCTTTTCTAGTCTAACTGAAGCTTTTCCCTGACCTCTTCCTGGTATAAGAAAAGGTTTGGTTGAATCTCTATGTCTCCAAGCATCTAGAAACAGGTTATAAAAGCATAACTGTAATAATATAAAGCAATCTCAGGGATTGTCTTGTTAGGGGTGGCAAATAAGTTTTACTGCACATGAAAACTATAAGGTGGTGTCTTCCAGAAGGGCTGTATTGAGAAAAATTCTGAGTCACAGCCAAGTTCAGAAGGAAGGAGTTCCGTGATTGATGAGTGATGCCTACCAGGGATGACTAGTGGGAGGTAGTAATGCTGTAGTTCACATCCTCTGTTTGCTAATTTTTTAAAATAAAGAAACCAAAGCCTAGCACAGCTAAGTCAACTGGCCAAGCTCACACAGTGAGTTAGAGGTGAGCCAGGACTAGAGTTAAGTCTCTGGCTTACAATTCAAGAGCCCCTTACGTCACAGCTTGCTGCCCCTGTTACCAGGTGCAGTCTCAGTGTTTCTGTAGACCACCCAGGAGTACAGCAGTGACTGTCTCTGACTTATGAGAGTACCAGTTCAAGTGGACAGAGTGTTTGACATCTCTTTGATATGTCTGGTGGCCTGAACAGAGAGCTAAGGTCATTTTGAATTGACAGTGATGGTGATGATGATGGTGGTGATAATAACTTATTTATTTAGCATTTTCTATGTCCCAGGCCCTGGGCCATGCAGTTGATGTCTATTATCTCATTTAATTACAGTAATCTTATTAGTGGGCGACCGTCTCTCCACTATGCACACAGGGAAAATGGGGCCCAGACAGGTTAAGAAACTCTGTAGAGTCACAGCTAGCAAGTATCAAAGTCCCCTTGAATCCAAAAAATGTGATTTTGATCATTGATCATGTATGAATACATCTCCTGTGGACTTGTGAGTGGTGCCGTCCATAGGGCAGCGTAGATGCATTTTCTGGCTACCATGAATAAAGACTTGCATTTAAAGAACAAAGGAGAGTGGGTGGTCGGTGCTGTTGATGGCACTAGTATTATCAATACTTAGGTAATAGGGGAGAATGTTCTTCCCGTCTAATGTGGACCTTCTCTGTCTGTTTTTGTGTGTACTGTCATGACGCTAGCAAGAGTTGGATGAAATTGGGTCGGTCATGTCCACAGTTTTTCATTTATGTGCATTGTAGGCAAGAACTAATTCTGTAAAGATTCATAAAAATGAAATTTCTGGTGAGCACACCTGCCATGCTCGTTTGCTAACGGGTATGGATGTTTCCTGACTTCAGAAGGGAATGGTTCCTGATACTGGAGAAAGGGGCTCACTTTCCTCTAGTAGACTTTGATGCTCTCTTCCCTAAGACTGTGGGGAACCAAACAGGCAGTCTCATTCCAGGACCTCCTCATGGTGCCTCCGGAACTAGCAGGTGGATTGCATTGAGCCTCTGCTGTGTGGTGAAGGCAGGAGGCCAGGCATTATGTTCCTGATGAGTAACTAGCCAGCTAGCACAGCCTTGGAGTCAGCTCCAAATTCATCCATCCACCAGTCTTATCCTTTGGCTACATATTGGCTTTTAATTCAGGTTACAGGGTATTATCTTAACATTTAGGTTAACTGTCAAATAAAAATGAAAATTAATAAGGTGGAAAAAAAAGAGTGTCTTTACGTGCAGCTATCATTGGAGCTGGTGGAAGGGTTCCATCTCAGCTCAGGAGGCTCCCCTCTAGACAGTGGGCTTGCTGCTCCGCATGGTGCGGTTTGCCGAGTGCTCACCTCTTCCTGGGGTGGGTGTGGGCGGCAGCTGTATCTGGGATCACATAGAAGGGAGCTCAGGAAATTCTAAGATCCAAAGCTTCCTGTCTGGGGAAAGGGGTCCCATGAGGATTCTACTTCTCCCCCAGAGGGCAGTGTGGATTGGGTGTAATCTGTTAGCAATGATGATGATGATGAGGGTGAGGAGGAAGTCACCACCTGGCAGGCACTGCTCTAAGTAATTAACCTAGACAATGCTTCAGTAGCAACTTGAGGTTGCTATTATGGTTGTTCCCATTTTGCATTAAGGAAACTGTGGTTAGTTCGTTTGCTCAAGGTCATATTATTGGTTATGGTGGAGCTGCCTCAGGGTGGAGCCTGTGTTTGGTGACTGGAAGTGTGTCTTAGGAGAGGAGCACTCCCTTTGCCCCATCAGTCTCCAGTCCCCTCCTCTTCTCTTTATTGGGATTGTTTTTCTTTTGGTCGAAATGAAATCCAGAGAAGAGAGGGAAAATCTGTGCAGAGCATCTCCACAGGTCCCCTTTATTGGACTTTTCTCCAGCTTTATTTACCAACCCCTTAAGCTCTTACTCAGATCCTTAAAGCCCAGCTGTTCTTTCCCCATCAAAACTAGTTCTCCAACCTCCATTCACCCTAAGTTATGGATGATTGAAATAAGCTGAATGTGTTCCTTGTCCCAGCAATATTTCAGTTGTAGTCAAAACACTGAAGGTGGAATTTCAGGTGCATCCAACCAGGTTCTGCTTCCCACTCTATGGCCTTTATACATCGAAGCCAACATGAGATCCAAAGCTAGGAATTGCCTTAAAGTGGCTGCCACTCCATCTACATGCACTTGTCCAGAAGACAATCAGGAATACATGTGAAAGGTAAACCAACTTGCAGAGAACAGAGGCAGCGCTGTAGCCCTATCTGCATCCCATGTTTGCACAGTTTCATGATCTCCTGCAGCATCCTCTGAATGGGATCATGATATTGTGTATCCAGATAGGAGATGGTCCTGCAATTAGTGGCTCCACCTGGCACAGCTCAGGCTACAGTCAGGCACCAGACTCGGGGAAGATGCTCATACGTGCTAGGCGCAGGAGAAGAAGGGCTGGGTGCTCCCCGTTGCCTGGGGCCACCACCTCTCCGACCAAGACGGGAAGAAAATGGTGCTCACCTCTGGGGAGGCCAGGTTGTTGATGTCCTGCCTCCCCTGTTGGGGGCTGTTCTACCTATGAGGCCATCTCCTGAAGGCATCATGTTTTTTATATAACATTTTGTCCCTTTAGAAATTATCATGACGCATGTCAAGAGCTTTCACACTTTTTTTAGTATGTCACATTAGCTTCCAAGTTTCTGATTGTCTAAATAACGCAGCAACTCAACATACAGCTGTCTGGCATTTTGACAGTACAATAACCCGTAATTCTTCCTGCCACTCAACCCTTCAAGGTTAGTATTTTGTAGTTTGCTCTCAAGGAGTATTCATTTAAATTTTCAAGAGCAAAGAGTTGAATATGGCTACTGCATACCTCTCTTTTGATCTTTTCTTTATTTACTTCCAGTTTATTACATGTATTTTATGGAATGCTCATGCTTGCATGTTAACTTTTTTGCAGGGTGGAATGTTCAACTTACTCTGTCCCATTCTCCATGTAGTTGAGGATAAGAAGGGAAAATCTGTCAAGCTTCAGAGGGCCACTGCCCTGTGTGCAGTTCCCAAGCATTTGCTGTGGAGTGAAGCAAGAAAGAATTGGTGAGAGTTTGGACTCTTTCCTGCCTCCTTTCGGAAGGCTGGTGAAATTCTCTGAGCTGCCTTCTAAGGAAAGGGAAGTTTCCAGTTCTTGCCTTCTCTCTAGAAATCCTGCTTGTTTGATCCTCTTCCTTGAGTCTCAAGGATGATTCTTGGATACCTAGTTAGTGTCTGACGTAGCTGTTGGTTTCTTAATTGTCCTCACTGGCTTGGTTGCAACTTGTCATTCTTGTTGGCAAATTAACATCCCTACGTGGGAAACTGGGTTATGAATCTGACTGTTGTTAACTACCTGCATAACCTTGACCAAGTGAACAATTTACCTCTTTGAACTTTTTTCCTTATTTCTAAAATGAGGGTACTAGCCCTTGTCATACCTGTCTCTACAGGCTTGTAACTAGGTTAAGATGAAACAGTAGAAGTGAATGTGATTTGAATTATTAAGAGCCATGTTATCTCAATTTTAGACATTATTGTGGGCTTTTCTTTTATCCACTGCCAGTTTACATCCCTGATCTGCCCCCTGTCTGTGGTAACCATGTGGCTAATTGGGATGTGTGGGTCATTTTCTGAGACAAAGAGTCAGTGTAATGCCTTCTGCCATGGACAGGGTCTATTTAGTAGTCTTTCTTGGACTGTGTTCAAAGGACTTTTGGATCTTGGGCACCCTTAAGACATCTTGAAGTTTAAAATTCCTGAGATAAAATAAGTTTTAGGTAGGCAACTGACCGACTGACTCAATGAATGTGCTTTGCCTGGGAAAACTCCAACCTCTCCAAGCTTGCCAAACTACTTTTAAGCCCACTATTTAAAAGGTTGAACATGAGTGTATAAAGAACCACTGTGTTTATATGCAGTCTGTTTATACTTTGAAGCCATTAAAGTGATAAACATTTTCCCAGCATTGTGCCCTAAAATCTCTGTCACATAGTTTGCCTATCGAGCCTTATTGGCATTGACGCTCTTGGCAAGAGAATTAGCTCTTCTTCAGTAGCCCTGGGACTCACTTTGACAAAGCTGAGGTGGGCTATGGCTTGGAATCCTAATTCATGGGGAGTTTCTAAATGTGTGGAATTTCTCTGGTTACATGATTTCGTTGGGAGGAATCTGGGTTGTCTTTCCCTGGTTTATTAGAGGATTCATGAGTTCCCTTCTTCAGAATTGGTGGTCTTATTTGCTGTGCATTTGCTACTTCTCAATGGGGGGTTTGAAGTCTTGTGCAGTCTACTCGTGTAAGAGAGTGGACTTTCATAGTTCCATGCTTAAAATCACCTGGACCAGGAGGAGGACCACTTGACAGGGCTAACCACAAATATTTAGGTACTAGCAGAAATGCAGTCGCTTGAATTGTATATTGTTCTATACTTTTCACTGTGTTTCTGCATCTGTTACTATAACTGAATAGTGCTATGGAGTAGAAAGGACCATGGTTTCTGAAATTGTTTTTCAGAATTTCTTTTCCTGATAATGAAAATAGTGCATATTCGTTGTAGAAATTTTGAAAAATACTGGGAATCATAAAGAAGGAATTTTAAGATTACTCGTGATTCTCACTTCCCAGAAAAAAACACTGAAAGCCTTCTGGTATATATCCACTCCCACACATACTCCTTTTTGTATTTGCACATGTACCTGTAGATAATATTTTTTAAGTTAGGAACATTTTATAAAGATACTATATTGTTCTAGGTCATTTACTTCTGTTTACCCATGTTACAAATAGTCCTTTAAACACCAGTGTTTAATAGCTGAATAGTTTTCTGTTATAAAGAATGTATATTGCTGAATAACTAGGTTATTTTCAGTTGTTCCCTATTCTACTCAGTATCAAAAAGTATGTCGCAAGACATCATCTTTTTTTCATTTTAAACATACCTCAGATTATATCCTTAAGATAAAGTGTTGGAGATGGAGTGGCTGGGATGTTTCTCTCCATCTTTTAAGTGTTATTATTGCAAAATGTCAGATGGTGCTATACGAAGTTATTACGAAAGGAATATTCTTGAAAGGGTAGGGATTTTATCCTGATGTAATGGTGGGGAAACTGAAGACCAGAGACTTGCACTGACTTGCCTAAGGGCACATAATAGAGGAACCAGGTGTCTTCTGTGGTGGCATCTACTTTGCTGGCTCTGCTCACTAAGAAGCGAGAAAGCACCATCTGCAAGGGTAAGCTGTGGTACATGGTTGAAGTCCTGGGCTCTCTTTACATCCCCTCTTAAAATGTGGTTTGTGATACTGGTGCCCTTCTGCAGCCTGTGCAATAGATA
This sequence comes from Galeopterus variegatus, assembly GCF_000696425.1. Classification (NCBI taxonomy): domain Eukaryota; kingdom Metazoa; phylum Chordata; class Mammalia; order Dermoptera; family Cynocephalidae; genus Galeopterus; species Galeopterus variegatus. The sequence continues at coordinate 5,695 of NW_007737839.1, read as the reverse complement.
TGAAGTAAACTGTCCTCCCACTTCATGGCACTGCTTCCTAGGGCTTTCTGGGCTCTCCCTCTCTGTGGCTCTCTGCCCAACTCAGCACATCCTTAGGGTGGTGACCAGACCACCTGCCTGCCTGCTTGCCAGCTTCCCATTTTATTGCAAACATTTTGATGGAATACTGAAGTTCCAGGCCCTGTGTTGGGTGTCAGGGATATAAAGATGTATAAAAGTTCAGTCCTAATCCTCAAAGCTCATATGGGATTGAAGCCCCAAATGCAAACAGGTAACTATGATGAAGACATAGTCCTGAGGCTGTAGAAGAATCAGAAATGTCCTATTTGGTGAACTTCATAGTGATGTACCTAGTGCGTGATAGATCTCTCTACTCGGTAGCCACAGCAGGCCCCTTTGGACTCCTATTCCATAGTATGTGTTCAGACCTGTCCTCCAAAGTCTCCTCACTTTCCCTTCCTTTTCCCCCTTGTCTGCTTTGGCTTGCTTCCTGTTGGTCTGTGTACTGCAGATGTCTCATAAGTAACTGACGGAGTGGCCAGACCACCTGGCCTCTAGATACCTGCACCCTGGCCCCGTTCTTGCCATTCATACATTCCCAAGAAGTTGCACCAGTCCCTGAGTCTCATTTTCTTTATTTGTAAAATTGGGGGCGTGGGGGCAGGATCCAGATAATAGCTACCAAAAATAATAGCATTTATTAAGTACTTACTATGTGGCAAACACTGTTGTAAGGACTTTGCACATATTGGCTCATTAAGGCTCACATCTCTGTGGGATAAGGGTTACTTTTACTCCATGTGTCAGGTGAGGACCCAGGGTCCAAAGCCACACAGCTGGATGGTGGGACTCCACAGCTTGTTCTATTGACAATGTCCCCCACATTTTTAGGATCCTTGTCTTAGAATGGGACAAAAGAAGTGGGGTAATTTGGGAGTTTAATGTGGTTAGTTTGGGGGAGCAGAAACTTTCTTGAGTTGATAACATATTGCCTGCGAGGCATGTGGATGTCCAGGACCTCAGCCATTCCCCTGCGGGGCTACAGAACATCACGGAACCCTACCAGGTTCTGTGAGAGACCTGAGAGGGAAAGCTCCTTTTTCAACCATCTGTTCACTTGCTCGCTCACCAACTTCTTGAGCATCAGCTGTTTGAAGGTCATTGTATACTATATGCCGGTCTTGCAGTGGTGACTAAAACAGACACAGCCCCTCCTCTTGGGAAACACATAACTCAGAAAGCTGGGAAATATGCCACACAGCTGGCAGGACTTTTGGGAGAGAAAGCAGTAAGAGTGAAAACATTTCTAGGTTGAAATGCCTAATTCTCTCCAAACTTCAAGGGGTCTGCCCGTTTTGGCAAGAGGGCTATCTTCTTCTTTTTTTTTTTTTTTTTCCTTTTTGTCTTTTTTCGTGTCCGGCAACAGATCGCAACCCTCAGTGTCGCGCCCGTACCTGACCGGGACCAGCAACGGGATTGCAACCCTCAGTGCCGCACC
>NW_007737839.1:0-4187 GCF_000696425.1 Galeopterus variegatus | reverse complement strand
CACCTCGCTCAGCCAGTGAGCGGGAACCGGTCTGTATGTGGGATCCGAACCCTCGGCGGGAGCGCCGCCGCGCTCTCAAGCGGCGCACTGTAGCAGTGTGCCACCGGGCCGGCCCCAAGAGGGCTATCTTCTGTCCGTCCAATGGACAGCTCATGTTCCTGGGTCTTGCAAGTTCAGAATTAGCAATAGAGAGCTCTTGTCCAAGCACTTATTTGGGGGCTGGGATTTAATGTCATAATACCTGGCTTACAAAAATAGCTTTGTCATAATGGAGGAAGAAAAGGGAGGAAAATAAAGCCAGGTTTTAGATCAGTTGTGAATTTTTTTCTCTCCCTTTTGAGATTTATAGTAAGCAAAGTGCCTGGTACTTAGATTGATTTGAATGAAAAAATATATATACATATATATGCATGCTTGAACAATGTCAGGCTTCCAACGTGTCTCTAGTTCCTCTGTAAATCCCCAATCTAGGGGTTTCTTCTGTAGCTTGATTCCAGCAAGAGCAGGCGCAACTTCAGTATTCATTTCAGTGGCATTGACAATACTGACAATATAATTGACCTAAAAAGTTCTGGATTTCCTGTTAATGCACTTTAGAAATGTACATCAACTACCCCCCCAAATCATTTCTATCTACATTTCACTTGATTTCCATTTTCAAGAGAGAGGCTTCATCATTATTATTCTATTTGAATAGCACTGATATCTTGAAGGATGGAAGGAGATTTCTATTGTATGCGGGAGTACTTTATTTCGATATTTTCTTTGTCTGATTATACATGATAAACACACATTAGTGACATTTCGTGCATGTTTGGAAGATAAATGGGGATATCTCTTTAAACCATTCCTGACACTTGCTAACCTGTGAGCTTAATGGCATTTTCTCTTTGATTCAATAATTTGTCTGTCAAAAAAAAGCTGGGCTGACATTCTCCTTGTTGTGGGATTGAAATGGAAAGAAATCTCTTGAAGATAATTTTTTTTAAAATTGAGGGGAACATTTTAGGATAAAAATGTTTCTGAAATTATTTGGGCTTTTGATGGTGGTGGAGGAGGTGGTCGGGGAGGGGGTTGTGCTGATGAATGCTAGAGCCCTGAATTCTAGTGTGGCAAGTGATCATAAACGGGAGCTGATTACCTCAGTTTGAAAGTCCTCTTGAAATAGTTAGGAAATATGTGAGATCCTGCAGATGAAGATGGCTTCCAGTGCTGTGTCTGTGGGAGGCTGTCAGCCTGTCTTCCCACGGAGCTGGTTGGGTTGGGGGGCGTATCTGTGTGTGTCGGGAGAGCTCTGACTCAGTGCTTCTGCCTTAGTTTTTCCTAGTCTCGCTTTGGGTGAAGGGGTAGTGAGAACGCTGTCCCAGCAGCATCCTTGGGAGGCTCAAAATCCAGGTGGCCGTTTGTGCTTTGTTTGAAGAATTTGGAGAAGGCTCATTCAGGGGCTGTGGTGAAAATGAATCCTGTAGGTGAATCTGGAGTTCAGGGAGACAAACGGTGGGTTGGGGTGGGACTTGGAGCTGTTGCAGGGGGCATTTGTGTTTGTCATAAAGGTTGCCAAGCATGTTGGGCACAAGTTGTGTCATGTGACTTCATGATCAGATCACTGCTGACCCTGTTTCCTTGGACCCCTCCCAGCCCTGCATTAGAGGGCTTCCTGGAAGTCTGATGAGAGTAGGCAAGTTGTGTGGCAGGGAGTAGACAGGGGAGGATGTGTGCTGTTCAGAGCCCACTTGTCTCCCTACCCCTTTCTCCACCCCAAGGGGTCTTCAGGTGCACTGTGAGAAAACACCAACTCATCCAGCTCCCTCAGCACATTTTATTGAGTGCCTGTGGTGCGCCAGGCACAGTTCTAGGCACTGGGATGCATCTCAAGTCTTACAACTTGCCGGCAGTGAAGTTGGGAATACAGCCCAGGTTTCTTGCCTCCTGATCTAGTGCTTTTCCAGCACACCGTGCTGCCTCCCTGGAGACCCTGCCTACTGCAGGTGCCCAGGATCTGAAATTCTTTCCCATTATTTGGTGGTTCCTCCTGTGGCTTCCCGTCCCCCTGCCTGGTCACAGGCTTTCCCTGGCTGGGAACCTGGGTCTGTCATTTCATGCTGGACTACAGTAAACACAAAAAACCAGAAATGAAGTCACTAACCATCACATGTGTTTTCCTAACCTGGCTGTTTTGAAACCTTTGAACATCCTGAGAATTTTCACTTTGGAGACCCCATCATACAACGCATCAAATATGTTAAAGTGAATCCCCATATCACGTAACATATGATTTGTGAAGTTTCAATTTGAAATTTTTGGAAGGATTTTAAACTGTAATGTTTTGAGATTTTAAAAATAAATTCTGTATGATTTAAACTTTGTTATATTTATATTTAACTGTAAAGCTTGAATTGATTTGCAACTTGACTGACCAATGAACATGTTTCTTTCTGTTGAAATTTAATGAAACATATATTAGTTTCACAATTTTTTTTTCCTTTTTGTCTTTTTTCGTGACCGGCAACGGATCGCAACCCTCAGTGTCGCGCCCGTACCGGACCGGGACCGGCAACGGGATCGCAACTGTTGCGCCCGCACTTCGCTCAGCCAGTGAGCGGCCGGTCTGTATGTGGGATCCGAACCCTCGGCGGGAGCGCCGCCACGCTCCCAAGCGGCGCACTGTAGCAGTGCGCCACTGGGCCGGCCCTAGTTTCGCAATTTTTATTTCATATTTTGGAGTCCTTTTTAGATCTAAAACATTTCATGGGCCTTTAAAAAGTTTTAAAAAGGGTTGGCTCGTTAGCTCAGTTGGTTAGAGCATGGTATTACAACACGAAGGTCAAGGGTTCAGATCCCCATCCCGGCCAGCTGCAAAAAAAAAAAAAAAAGTTTAACAGAGAGCCCTTGACTCTATGCATGTAGCTCCTCATGGGCGAAAGCCTGAGAATAGACCTCCTTGCACCTACCCTTGGGGTACCCCAGGTGGGCTAGGCTTGATTGCAAGCCTCTTCTAAAACCCCTGGGACTGGCCTGAGTATCATGGAAGTGACCCTGAGGACTTAAGGATAACTCCTTTTTCCACTTGCTGTGGTGGCATAGTCAACTTGGGCTGCCATAACAACATTCTGCAGATTAGATAGCTTAAACACAGACATTTTTTCCTCACACTTCTTGAGACTGGAAGTTCAAGATCAAGGTGCTGTCCAGTTCGATTCCTGGTGAGGGCTTCCTGGCTGAGATAGGCGGGAGGGATGGGAGGAGAGAGCATGCGTGTGTGCTCTGGTCTTTCTTCTTCTAAAGAGCTAATCCCTTCATGAGGGTCCCACCCTCACAACCTCCTATAACCCTGGTGACCTCCAAATACTCCATCTCCAAATACCATTTATACAAAGGCTCTATTTCCAAATACCTTCACATTGGGGTTTTGGGATTCAACATACGAATTGGACTGGGGTGGGGGAGGACACCAACATTCATTCAGTCCATGACATACGACATACAGTGTGGAGGAAAAGCTTCAGCCTCAGACTCTATGGCTGTGGGTTTCAAATCTCAGTCCCACCACTTTTTAGCAATGTGGCTCTTATGGATTGTATTACATCCCCCCAAAACTTAATCTACACTGTGATAGTGCTAAGAGGTGTGTATATGGCAATTGAAAGGTGGGGCCTCGAAGAGGTGATTAAATTGCGAGGACCATGCCATAGTGAAAGGATTAATCCATTTGATGGTTTAATGGTGGCCGTGAGCATTGTTCTGAGGGCTTTTAAAGGAGAGTGCATGAGAAGCTTTCTCTCTGCTCCACCATTCTTGCCATGTGATACCCTGCACTGCTGTAGAGTCACCTTGTCAAATGTGTTCCCTGGACTTTGGACTTCCCAGCCTCTGAAACTGTAAGCAATAAATTTCATTTTCTCATAAATTACACAGTTCCAGGTATTTTGTTATAAACAGCAGAAACGGACTAATACAGTGCCTTAGGATAAGTTGGTTATACTCTGAGCTTCAGTTTATACTTCTGTAAAATGGGGATAATATGCCATTTGCAGGGTCATTATTGGCATTAGAAGTAATATTTTTAAAGGGTCTAGCACCCAGTAGGTAGCTCTTCTCATTATAATCTTCCCAATCACCTGGGGGCATCTTTATTAAAATGAATACAGCAGCTAATTTTTGAAGAATCCATGGGATGTGTGTGTGTG
>NW_007737838.1:38651-49477 GCF_000696425.1 Galeopterus variegatus | reverse complement strand
TTGCCATCAGTTATATAGTTGGAGAACAGAGTTCTGACCTTTTTACTGACACATAAAAGGACAGACTCTTTTGTTTTTAATTTAGCAGATGCTGGCACCAGAAACATGTCATCAGCACCATACTATATTTTTAATATTAATATTAACCCTTATTTAAAAATACCAACATTGCTTAATTTTGCACTTGGAAAAAAGCCAAAAGAAAACAGCATTACGAAGTAGGACTCAAAAATTCTCCTCCTGAGCTTTCCTTGCTTCTAAACAATATCTGATCATGGAAACAAAAAGATGATATTATGAAAGAGTCAAAAATCTTGGAGGCAGTTACCCCAGAAAAATCCTGAGAGTGAATATCAGGGTGGTCAGTTGTGGTTCCTTTTCAGTTCATCACATCATACCAATGGAAAAGCAAAGCACTATGCCTTCTATGCCTTCTCCTGATACCTGCTCATGCTGCACACTCACATTTGTTTTGAGGGGAAATGTGGAGAGAGCTGGCCCAGCTGCTGACGACTTTATTTTACCCACTCCATTCCCTGTAATGGGAATACAACATGTATTCTCATTTCATGTTTCTCTCCTACCCAACAATGATGCCATTTTAGCCCATAAAGGATCATTAGAACAGGAATGAAGAAATCCTTAGAAAAATTGCAATCATTAGCTTCTCTGTCCACTTCTTTTTTCCTTTCCATGGCCTACTCTGGCCATAATTGATGGGCTGTGGAACTTTCCAAAACTGGAGAAATGCAAAACTGTATTTGAGAGGAAGCTATACCCCATAAAGTAGCAAATAAATCAAGGTAAAAGAAATCATCGGTTGAAGAAATACCTGCACCCCCATGTTCATTGCAGCTCTATTTGCAATAGACAAGATATGGAACCAACCTAAATATCCATTGATGGATGAATGGATAAGAAAAATGTGGTATATATACATATATACACAATGGAATACTACTCAGTCATAAAAAAGAATGAAATGCTGCCATTTGCAGCAATGTGGATGAGCTTGGAGAAAATTATGTTAAGGAAATAAGCCAGGCACAAAGAGAAAAATACCATATGTCCTCCCTCATCAATCATCTTTTTAAGAGAGAAAGAAGGAAGGAAAGAAAGACTACAGTGGACTCACAGAAGGAGAGAACAGACCTAGAGTTGTGGAGAGATGGAGGGAGGGAAAGGGGAGCACATGGGGAATAATTGCTGTTTGAGGTGGTGGGCATGCTCATAGTATTGATCTGATCACCACATCTTGAGCACCAGTGCTGAAGGTCAGCTCTGTGCCCCATGAATATGTATAATCAATTAAAAATCAAAAATAAGATAAAGAGAAGTGTAAACAAAAGTTGGGGAGGTGTACCCAGGAAGAAAATGTGTCAGTACTCCTCAGGGAGCATGTGGATTTTTGCTGCAGTTCAGTAAGTGTCCACTTCTATTCTGAACACATCTAAACTTTGAGGTACAATGAAATCCAGGACACGCATCCCTTCCCTTTACTGCTAGAATTTTCGTGTACTCTTCATCTGTCTCCTAGCCTCAATATTTCATTTATGATATTTATTCCTTATCCTATGTCTCTAAATTTTTCGCTACATACACAGTGGTAACTTTTGATTTGGGGCTTTCATTTTTATGTTCTCATTAGTCCTGCATAAATCACTCTTTATCATAACTTAAAGTAAACCCTCTCTTCACAGCCTCTCCCCACAGATAATATCTGCCCTGCTTTGTATCCTTAATAATATCAAAAACAATTTGAAATTATTTTTTCTTGAATTACTTATTATATGTTTCTCTTATTAGAATGTAAGCTTCATTAGCACATTAAGTTTTCTCACTTCTCAATTTATTTTTCCCACTCCACGCCAAAACAATACTGGCACCTAGTAGGGATTTTAGGATGAAAAGATGAATGGATCCATTCATTAATTCATTCATTAGTCCATAGTTAGATCTTCCTAGTCAAAGAAAAATGACCACTTAAACAATATAGTAGAAAATTTCCCAGTGTAGCTGTTCTACAACTCACAGTTTATTTTGTTTTTATACCTTTTAATCTTTCTTACTTTTATTTATTTATTTATTTTTCAGTTAAGGCACAATTGGATTTTGAATTTGGGGTGGGTCTGGTTTACTCACTTAATTTTAAATTATGAAGGCATAAGCTTTTAGTCTTGTCCCTATTTTCCCAATTTTTCTATCCGTCTTCACTTTTTCCTCCCCGTAATTGTGTATAAGTAATTTGTTTACATTTTACCACTTCAAATGGCAACGTTGTTGATTATAACTCAAAACACAGTGCTTTGGGTTCATTTGCCTTGATGCTTGTATAAGTTACGGTACTCAATCTTGTTAAAGCTGTATCTCATTATATTATCTTCGACTAGAAAACAGTATTTGAAAGATGCTACATAGAAATGAATTAAATTCAAGCCTTTGATCAAAATGCTCCATGACTGTGTGCACATAATTTTGCTTTCTACAATGCTATAAAGATATTTATTTGAACTACTTATTTAGCATTTCCTTTTACTTCAATTTAAGAAAAAATTCTTTAAACTTTTCATATATTAAAAAAATTAAGGCTATTTAAGATTACAAATGTTATTTTGATGTGTGCTGGCTTTCAAACAGTAAATAATTACTGTTAAAGCAAAACCTGGCAGTCTGTGAATGATTTGACTGCACAAATCCACCTCAATTTAGTAATGTCCTTGAGGTTTGCAGAGACCTAATTCCTGATTACTGAATCCTAACCTTAACTAATCACATTCTATGCCTGTATCCATTATTGGCAATGGCTGTAGTTATGTACTTTCCTCAGCCCCATAGAAATAACTTAACATGAAATTTGTCATTTCTCTTTAAATCAATTTCATTTCCATATTGTAATAGTGAATGAAGATAGTTTGAGTAAATGTAATTACAAAAAGTAAAATAAAAACTTCATATTGGCCAGTGTCTACTGTGCTTGTTAACCAATTTTTTTACCAGAATAAAGAGATTAATCTTGATTTTTGTTTTCTTGTAGTTTTTCTTTCCGACCATATGAAGGTTGGAATAAATAGCAAAAGATATTTGATTAAAAAATTAGAGGAGTGAGCAAGAAAATCAAGTGGTAAGATAATTAAAACACTAAAACCAACCACTTCATGATTGAAAGCTCCCAATCCTTTAATAAGATAATAATAAACACAAACCACTTAAAAGACACTAAATTTTACAGCATGGGTTGTTTGAACCTTTATGTATATTTCCAAGCTGCCTGTGATAAACTTACCTTTTAAAACAGGTACACTGATAAGGTCAAACCATTACCAAATGAGAAGTTTTGCATTTAATTTGAGGATATCAGCTACTGAGAAAGAATTTCCCTAACGCCTCTATTTAAAAGTATCATTGCTGACCTGTACTATGTCATCCTGTATTATATACACAGGATGTGAGGTGCAGGGATAGAATAGAAGTCAGGGCCATCCCCATCCTCCAAACAGTTCAAGAAGATTTAGAATAGAGGAGATTTGTTATTAGGTCTTTAATCAGTTTTTTTTTTTTCCCATTTCTCACATAACTTTTCTCAAATATGAAAAAAAGAAGGTAGACAGCATGGTCTTTAAATTTCTTTTCTGGTTTAACTTCTGGGTTAGAATCAAAATGAGGTCATATAGGAGTAACTCAAATGCAGTGCTATCAGGCAGCTTGCTTAAGTAATTATTTCCCTCCAATATTTCTAAAAAGGGCTGTGAATCAAATAAGACAAAACCTAGCTTATTTAACATTCTATTAACCAGACATTTCTATTAACTAGCATTAACCGAGAAGCATAAGCCTTTCAGTTGCATATTTTAAATTTCATGTAGAAAAAATGAGCACTGAATAAATATACTACTAATAAACAGTATTAAATGCAACTTCAGGCTTTGACAAAAAAACAGATCCAACTTGACTTGTTACTACTTCTATTGATATCATATTGAGATACAACAAGGTGCTAAAAGGCATTTTATGTCAAATTTAAAATATATTCAGCTTGCTTATAATGGTAAGCATATTAAATTCTGTTATCTTGAAATATTTATAAATAGAGTATATGAAATGTTGTAGCTGCTAATCTATTTGGATAATCTGCCCCTACTAGGTAAAACTTTGTTTTTACTTTGGGTTTCAAGATGTAGGACCTGAAGCAGTAGATAGTGAAGTCATGGGGTAGGTCTCCAAAATCTGAAATTATCCCCATGGGCACTGGATGGGCATTGGCTATCTTGCTTAATGAATTGTTCTACATGTGATTTGTTGGCAAATATTATGGCTTTATCTCTAAGCAGCAGCCTGCCCATCCATAAAATGGGCATAAAAATGTTTGCTTCACAGGGAAGTCATAAAGATTAAATGTAAAAATTTATGTAAAAAATATGTAAATGAGTAAGCTATTAAATGTCTTTGAAAATGTAAGGCAGCATTATTTCTAAATGGCTCATAGTATTTGAGCCCTAATTACTGAAGTCATGTGTTTGCAATTCCTTTCTTTTAAAGTGTAATTATGTTGCCTCTTCACCAAAAACTATGAAATGAATTTATATATCAAAGCTTTCTCCCATATTTGTAGAAAGGAAGATTTCTGTTAAAGTACTGTGAGTATAAAGACAACTTTATTGAAAAACAAGTGCTTTTTTACTTGAAAATGTGTTTCTAATAGACTGTAGGGTTTAGGCAGAAGAACACTTTTCTCATTGCTTTTGTACCCACAGTTCTGGACATAAGGCAGGTATTCAGTATGTGCTTGTTGATATGGAATTTTGGGGGTGAACCAAAGGCAAAGGAAATTGACAACTCTCAGAGCCCAATTAGTGCAATTCTATGCTTTATTCCCTGCCATGACTGGTGAGTCAGTCAAACTATCTTCCTGTTGGTTTACTTCAAATGTCTGTTTTTAATAGTTGTGTGTGTTTTTCATTTGTTTTCTCTCTTTAAATTTCTTAACTATTCAGACTTGAATCCGATGTTTCTGATGCACTACAACTTCTGTTCTACCTTGGCATGTAGAGTTGATGAATTAGCTTTATTTAAAAATGTTTAGGTCAAACTAACCACAGATAAAGTAAAATCATATACTTTAAGTCATTATACTTTTGTAGTGAAGGTGTAGTCAAGGTTTAATGGCCTCAAAGGTTAACTTAAGTTAGTGTGATGGTCCTCAGACCAAGAAAAGAAAAAATAGTAAAAACTAGTTATTCAATAAATGGCAACTATTCTGTGTCAAGGCCTCTGCAAAGGACTTTACCCATACATTATTTTAGAATAATTCCTTGAGGTATTATCCCCAGAGATTAGAAATATTGAAAAACTTGCCCAAGTTCACAAAGCTGGTAAGGTATGATCCAGGATTTAAACTCAGGACAGGCTCCAAAGCCCATGTTCTTAAGCTCTGCACTCTGTCCTCTGCTGTACTCAGAGGAGTTTTCATGTGGTATGACAGCATGGAAAAGCCTCCACAGCCCTAATGCTTTCCTCATCATTTATTAAAAGCCTGGGTGATCACTTCAGGAAGATTTTGTTTTACCTTAAATTGTTTATCCATTTTAAATTCAAATGATCTCAGTTGGAAGGAAATTTTACCTCCATAAAGATATATTATCCTTATATCCAATTGCATTTAGTTTTCATGTAATGAACTTTCACATAAATTTACATTTGCTGATAAGTTAGCTGGTCACTCAACTACTATTAAATGAGAATATTAGAAGGAAAATTGCAGATATTATGAGAAGAAAAGTTAAGAATCTTATTCCAAGGAACTTGAGATTTAGTCACATAGATTCACATGCAATGACAAAGGATAATACAGTGAAGACTGGAGAAGTGCTGCAACCAGACATAAGTGATGGTGTGCTGAAGAAGCACACTGAGCACGCTTAACTCCAGCTGCTGACATGAGGAAGTCTTCAGAGATAAAAGAGATGTGGAGGAATGCATTAGCTATATGATAGAAAAATGAAGGAATTAAGAAACAAAGGGTTGGCATGATTATGGCCCAGGATCTTCAATGTGCATAGCACATATTCTGAGAATGGTAAATTTCCCAATGTGCCTGAAGCATGGCAATTATGGAGAGTCATGGGGGAGGCAAGCTAGAGACCAAGTCCTGGAGCCATGTCCACTGCAGAGAGGTAATTTGTGCCTGGGTCCATGAACAGAACGGAGGCATAAAGGTATTTGTTGGCGATGGTAACTATCTGACCTGCATTTTAGGTAAATAACAAAAGCAACCTGTGGAAGGGGATTAAAGAAATAGAAAATAAGAGGTTTTGCAACAATTCAAAAAGGACAGCCCAAGAGCCTACAGTAGTATGGGGAATGACAAGGAAGGGACAGAAAGGAACTTGTAGAAATGAAACTGTGAACATAGTCTGATTGTTGTGCCTCCAGAGGACGGGCTATAGTCACAGTATGAAGAGGGTAAATTTCATCTTCCCGTGTCTTTCCACTATATCTGCCACCCCAGCACTAGTACTTTCATATTCTCCTCTGCCCAACAAAAGCCATAAAGCAGCTAGGTTTTCAAATTCTCAAAGGAAGATGTTCGGACACCATCACATCGTTTGATAGTATTTGGAATAGATGCCCCTCTCACGGGAAGAGTTTATAATGACAAAATTATACTAAGGGTGTTCTGGATAGGGTGGGATTTTATTGATCTTTAGCTCTTTCTTTCCTGTTTATTTTATGTCACACCACATGTGTACCCCTAATTCAGCATGTCCTTTCCTCAGCTCAGAGATAAAAGAGACACAAAGAGGCAATAATTCCTAACCCCGACCATATCTGTTTGCTTTTCTTGGATCTTGATGAATAGAATGTGGAAAACCATACTGAGGAAGCCCCTTCTCTCTAGTTTCTGCATCGCACAACTCCAGGGGGCACTGTTTACAGAAGAATACAACAGAACACAATGTAAGCACGTCTCTGCTTCCTCCGATTCCTCGTCTTGAGCTTTCCACCCCTCAGACTCACTCCACTATTCGTGCTCTTCTCTCCCCCTTTTCACACCACAAACCCTAGTAAATCATGAAATCATTCACAGGCTAAACAAAAACAGTAGCTGTTTTTGATTAGGTGTTAGGCATAGTATGATCTGCTTTAGAAGTCCTGCTTCTGGGGCCGGCCCGGTGGCGCTCCTGCCGAGGGTTCGGATCCCACATACAGACCGGCCACTCACTGGCTGAGCGAGGTGCGGGCGCAACACCAAGGGTTGCGATCCCGTTGCCGGTCCCAGTCCGGTATGGGCGCGACACTGAGGGTTGCGACCCTGGCTGAGCAAGGTGCGGGCGCAACACCGAGGGTTGCCATCCTGTTGCCGGTCCCAGTTCGGTACGGGCGCAACACTGAGGGTTGCGATCCGTTGCCGGTCATGAAAAAAGACAAAAAAAGGAAAAAAAAAAAAAAAGTCCTGCTTCTATCTTCCTTCCCAGTCTTTTATTTGTTTGTTTAGATCAAAGTGTCTGCTGTCTAGTATTATTTCAAATAATAATCTTAATAATAAGAAATGACTCAGAATAGCCAGCCTCCACTAGAGAGAAAAGGCAACATAAAATCTCTTAAGAGAAGAAAGAATTAAGTTAAAGAGGACAAAGAGTGGCCATTTCTAAGAGTGACTGAGTGTGTCCGAATTACTTCAGTTATCATAAACACGTCTTTCCAGAACAGTTGGGTAATGTCATGGCCTTCCCCATTAGGATTCAGCATCACAACTGTGAATAACAACCACAAGTAAAAAACAAAACAAAAAACCTAAAAGAGAATTACATATTTTATTGTTAAGCAAGTGTAACATTCTTCATATTTTTCTTCTTTGCCCTTCCTTCTGTATTCTGAGGCTAGGGAGATAAATAACAGCAGATTTAATGCTATTGACAGAAGCCTTTCTGCTATGTAAACCTGCTTTCTTTACAAATGCATCATGGCCATAGGGGACAGTGACAGCAAGATGGAAGATTCATTAATATATCCCCATAAGGAAAGAGCAAATGACTCTCATGCCTATTTTTCAGAATACTGGGAATGACTCACTCAGCCAGCTGTCTAGATCCCTTCTGGCTGGAAATATCAGAAGTGGAATTGAATAATCTCATATTAAAAGATGAAGAAAAAATACTAATGTACTGTATATGTTTATATAGTAAAGTAGCATTGTATCTGATTGCAGAGGTACTGCAAAATATTTCCTTTATTTATATTATTATATGATTAGGCCTCAGTTCTGTGTGGGAATATTTTATTTTGTTTTCAGACTGAATTTTGTGGTTATGAAAGTTACAGAGACTTTGATATGGGGTGACACTTCTATTGGGTCTTTATTTCTAAAGGCAATATTGGTGAAAGATGGTAAACTTAGAACTTGACTTATTTTTTTTTTTTCTACAGCTACTTGCAGTTAGATTAAACCCAGACACACTCTTGTGCTTCATCTCTACTTAGGAGAAGAAAATACTACATATGAAAGGATGTAAGAACTGACATCTGGTCCTGGTGATTTGTCTGCATCTTGTTTATCTATGAGGTGTGGAACATCTTGTACTTCAACCACTATTTGATCTATTAATTCTCATCTGTCTCTCTTGTCTGTTTCCAAAGACATTTAGCAAATGAGAATCTCCCTAACATCTTTCTTAAAAATGAAAAAAACAAAATTCATTTAATGTCTCAGCCTGCTATCTTCCTTCGGAAAGACAGATCAAGGAATTTGTGTCCTTCTGCTTGCTCCTTTCACACTGCAGGACACCTTCTGTACTGTGTTTGTCACCTGGGTCCACAGTCCTACCCTCTCTGTCTTTCCTTCTTCTTCTTGCCTCATGTTGCCAGTGAAGAATCAACGTACATGTTTGTGAAGAAGAAATGGCATTTTATTAAATGCAAACTAAAAAGCTAGATAGATAATTTAATAGATAGAATTGTGGATAATTCTTTTATTTTATTTTTCTAACTTTCTAAAAGTCTCATGTATTGTTTTTGTACTTATGGTCAGTGTTATGAGGGATTAGTAACAGATGTTATGGGAAGACAGAATAACATTCTACTGAGAGGAATAAGAATTAACATAAAGAAAATCAAGTGGTCTTTTTTGGAGTAAATGAATAAGTTGAAAACAATTGTGTTGCTATTAAAAAAATTTTCTGCCACTCCTGATTAATGTCGTGAGCCTTTCCCATTAAGATTCTATTTCAAATTAGGTATAACTGCAACAAAGGAAAAATTAGAAAAGACTCCTGGTTTTGTCTGTTTGGTTGATTTGGGTTTTTTTGCTAGACAGTATAAGGTATATAAGATGGCAGCCAGGCTAGTTTAGAAGATCTGGGAGGGCTTTCCTGGGGAAGTGACTTCTGATCTTAGATCAGAGGGCAGAGTGGGATAACATCCCAGCATAGCAGCAGTTTGAAGGCCCTGAGGCAGAAAGAAAGATGTTGCATTTCTGAAAAAAAAAAAAAAAAGAAGGCCAGTTAGTTGAACCAGAGTGAAAAAGTGGTGCAAAGTGAGCCTGGGAGAGAAGGCAGGGGCTGGGGCGTCCTGGCATGGATGGACTTTAATGCATATTTTAAGAGTGATATGGTGCCATTGAAGAGCTTTACACTGAATCGTCTCCATGCAAACAAGGACAGCAAATCTACTGAAACAGCATTTTAGGGGTTAAAGTTTAACCCCAAGTTCAACTAATGGAGACAGAAAGAGCAGAGAATGCATTTGTATTTTAGAACAGCACACAGAGGTTTAGCAAGGCCAGATACTGCACCAGACTTCAGGAAGAACCCTAACCTTGATTTGCGGGGCTTTGAAGCTGCATGATCAAGAGAGCACAGTGTGACCAGGAGCAGGAAAACAACAGTTACATTATGAGGCAGAAAACCTGGCCCCAGCCCTACCCAGCATTTGTGGTTGTGAGCAATACCAGCCCCTCCTGCAACTTGGCACTGAGGTTCGCAAGTGTATGATGTAGCAAGGAAGTAATAGAATTCTCCACCTCAAAAATCTGTGTTTGGGGAAACATGACCCCTCCTTTGGCACGGGAAGGGCCTGGGGCTCAAGCCTTGCAGTTAGCCAGCATTGCATGCCTCAAGCTTACACCCTTAGCCAATTTCCAGGGAGCTTTGCAGAAGGCTGTGGGGATCTCTCTTGGAAAAATTAACCCTTACTTCTCAGCAACAACACACATCATGTAGTGTATTAAGAGGATTGCTCTGGGTGTAACTTGAAAGCAGATTGGAGATGGCAAGGGTGAACAGGGAATGCATGTCTATTCCAATAATCAAGCAGGAGGTCACAGTAGTTTGAATCAGTGGTGAATGTAGATGTGTAAACAGGATTCAGAGGATTAATTTAGAAGTAAAGTTAGCCAAATTTTGTAATGAACTGGTTGTGGGGTAGTGGTATGTGTGGGAAAGGAAGTGACAAGGTTGGGTCCCAGATTTCTAACTTGAACTGGATATATGATGCTTCCTTTCTCTGAGAAAGATAATTTTTGGGAAGACCCAAATTTGAGAAGCAAGATTATGAATTCAGCTTTGGATATGTGGAGGTTTCAGTCATTAAATGGCATAAAACTCAGATAAGAGATTGCTTGCTTTTAGGGCAGGCAATGTGGAACAAAGCCACTGATAGAATAAATAAAAGCCACCTTATACCTTTACTAACCATAGTCAAGGCAAGATGGAGGCCTAAAAACAAAGGTATCTGTCTTGTTTATGGCACTACTGTCACCTGTGTCTTCATAGCTTCTCTTCACCTTCTTAGAATTTTCTAAAATAATTGCTGTCAGGGATGACACTTACCTT
>NW_007737838.1:37175-38354 GCF_000696425.1 Galeopterus variegatus | reverse complement strand
AAAGGAAGTGACAAGGTTGGGTCCCAGATTTCTAACTTGAACTGGATATATGATGCTTCCTTTCTCTGAGAAAGATAATTTTTGGGAAGACCCAAATTTGAGAAGCAAGATTATGAATTCAGCTTTGGATATGTGGAGGTTTCAGTCATTAAATGGCATAAAACTCAGATAAGAGATTGCTTGCTTTTAGGGCAGGCAATGTGGAACAAAGCCACTGATAGAATAAATAAAAGCCACCTTATACCTTTACTAACCATAGTCAAGGCAAGATGGAGGCCTAAAAACAAAGGTATCTGTCTTGTTTATGGCACTACTGTCACCTGTGTCTTCATAGCTTCTCTTCACCTTCTTAGAATTTTCTAAAATAATTGCTGTCAGGGATGACACTTACCTTCTGAGTCTCAGCCTTGAAACGTGTCAGTATAGAAAGCATCCTAGAAATCTATTGTTACTCCTGTGTAATGTAAGCATAGATTTGAAGTAGGACCAGGTGTCACAGTGAGTAGCTTCATTGAAAACATTATCATTTCTGTCCAAGCTACTGGTCACTCTCCTCTGCCCACCAACAGGATTCCATAAGTTTGAGAGCTGCAGGAGCACTAAAATCTGCCATCCTCCTCCTTTACACCTGATCTCTCCTGTACTGCTGCACCCTCTTCACTTACAGTCTTACCCCAGGTCTGGGAGTTCATCTGCCTACAGGCAATGAGTGACCACATGCAGTGTGTTCCAAACCATCCCTTTCAGTGCTTTGCTATAGTTATAATATGTTCCCTGGATAAAGTATGGTGGGGTGTGTGTGTGTGTGTGCGTGTGTGTGTGGCCGTACAAAACTACAGTGAATATGTTTTAATATATTGTGTTATCTAAATGGAAAAGATTACCCTTCTATAACAGTTTTCAAAATTTTAATATATTGTTTCATTCTTTGATGATAATCCTATCTAAGGCTCTTTAAGCTTTAAGAGCACTTGAATAGACAGTTTGAGATATTTATTTTCTTGGTGCAATGTTGAAAGACTTGATTGATTGTGGTAAGACGGGCTTTGAAATGGATATTTCAATAACTCAGTGGTAGATGTCAAAGCACTTATGTATATGTATATCATTCAGGTGTCTCCTGTATTTAATAAAAATTAAAGTTTTTAGTGAACAAATATTTAAATTATGTGAAAACAT
>NW_007737838.1:33745-35498 GCF_000696425.1 Galeopterus variegatus | reverse complement strand
GCTTCCAAAGAGAATTAATTGTATTCTTGATATCAGGAGCTATGTAAGTATATCTTGATAACTGAGATGGCATATATAAAAACTTGTTACCAGTTTGATGTGTGAAAAGATCGAAGCCTATGGATCCTAAGTACATTGAGTTGAAAAGCTGACCTGCATGTTTGCTGTTCTCGGATGGCTGACTGTTCAAACCTCAGACTCACGGTCCCTGGGGAGGGTGAGAACATGTATTTGGAGATAGATCAATGTTCTTAAATCCACAAAATAATTGCAGAGTACCAAAGTGACATTATCTCCATTTTCAGAAAAGAAACAAACAAATAATTTGCTGATATCACTGCATTTGAAAGAAGATTTTAGAATATAAATGGTGAATCTACTTGAAATTCACCAACTACTTTGATGTGTCAAAGATTTAGTTTTCAGGCATGTCAAATCATATTCCACATATGCATCTTAATACATGGGGTTTCTTTGTCATTATAATGTGGATGCCATCCTTGTTCTGATTTAACCAGCACTATAATGGGGACCTACAGTATACGTTATGAAACTGTAAGCTCTTTTCATAGGCTTTAAAAAGGTAATATTTGGCTTTACATAATTTATACAGATTCGGTGGTCAGGATGAGATTAAGACCTTTGAGGACGATAAATATTGGAAGCACTGTGGTACTCCCTTCCCCACCTCANAAAAGGTAATATTTGGCTTTACATAATTTATACAGATTCGGTGGTCAGGATGAGATTAAGACCTTTGAGGACGATAAATATTGGAAGCACTGTGGTACTCCCTTCCCCACCTCAATATATTCATATACTTTGCATTCTTTCCTGTCAATTGAATAAGAAAATCTCTGCAAGTGTGGGAGAAATCCAGCCACACAGCTGTGATGTCAAGTTTCCCTTGATACACTTCTTTTATTCCTCACTTCATTATTGCCTTAAAGTAAAACCTTAATATTATCTTTTAGCACATTTCTTACCATAAGCAGTTTTCCAACTGGTTACTTTTTGGTCCATCTTGATTTTTAACGTTTTGTTTTATCAGCGTTAATATAGCTAGTTGTTTTATAAGCGGTCAAAATTCTAAGCATAAGTGTTAACCAACAATTCACAACAATTTCCACAATGTTAATTATTTGACCAAAAATAAATAACAATTGAAAAAAACAAGTGCCACAGGAATTTGCCCCAAACCATGCTCTGAAGTTTTTAAACATGAAGTCATCCTTAAGTGCTATGATTTTGGGGTAGGAGTTTGGGAAGGTTTATGAAAGTTCTACTTCATCCTGGGGATGAATACTAGAAAGGTCGTGAAAGATCTTTGCTATTTGGAAATTCTAATTTGAATTAAAAGTAGATATTTTTAAAGGTATTTTAAAAGATTTTTTNGAAAATTCATTCTTATGAGGTGTGTAGCCACTTGCATAGTTCAGGTGAACAGGTCTTAATTAGCAGAAACTTCCTAAGTACCTTCAATAACGAGGCTCTTGCCTCTCCGAAATCCAGCAAGCAGCATGTGAAGTTCAAAGTAAAACAGTTTTAACAACCTCAAGTCTCCAATTTTGAAAGAAGATTTGGTGAGAACTTTAAGTTAACTGGCTGTACCCCAGTGTCTAGGAATAGAGAGTAGGCAGGAGGAAAGCGCAATGCCTTTCCCATATAAACATATTTTTCTTTTTCATGATTGCTTCCAAAGAGAATTAATTGTATTCTTGATATCAGGAGCTATGTAAGTATATCTTGATAA
>NW_007737838.1:31320-31926 GCF_000696425.1 Galeopterus variegatus | reverse complement strand
TTTGGAAATTCTAATTTGAATTAAAAGTAGATATTTTTAAAGGTATTTTAAAAGATTTTTTTAAAAAGTCTAGGGCTTGGCATTTGGTCACTTCTCTAAATCTAGTACATATGGTAGGGTACAAAGGGTAGGAGTGGAGTTCTACTCTAAGATTTGAAGAAATTAACAAGGACAGGACTGGGACAGGAGTAGTTTGTGAATTTCAGGTAGATTTACCATTCAGAGTCTAAAATGTTCTTTCATATGCAGTGATATTAGCAAATTGTTAGTTTATTTCTTTTCTGAAAATGGAGATAATGCCGCTCTGTCACTCTGCAATCATTTTGTGGATTTAAGGACACAGGCCCATCTCCACATGGCCCTAATTCTCTTCTCACCGATCCCCTGCACCCCCCCAACACATGCACACTGAGTCTTTCTTTCCCTCTCTTTTCACCTAGCTCCCCATACCCTCTTCCTCCTCCTCCTCTTCCCTTCCTTCTTCTTTTCCGTTTCCTTCTCCTTCAGCTCCTACTTTTTCCTGTTCTCTTCCATCCCAACCCCCTTCTACCTACACCCTCTTTTTCTTTCTTCCTACACTTCCCCCTCCCTCCACCCCCCACCCCC
>NW_007737838.1:29564-30340 GCF_000696425.1 Galeopterus variegatus | reverse complement strand
CCACCCCCCATTCCCCTGGCTTTCCCCATCCATCTGGGTTTGGGTTAGAGCTCCACTTTGACAGTTCTGGCCCAAGTATGATGTCATCCCCTTTTCTTGATTACACTTGACACAAATAAGCTAGTTTTTCAGTTTCTAATACCTTTCACTAATCACAAGGACAACAAAGGAACAAGGACTACTGAGACATGAACATGGTTCTGCTTGTAAAGTACAGGTTTCTATTCCTTGAGATAGAGATCTTACTAATAGGCCCTGCTTTATTTTAAACATTAATCAGGATGTTACGAGATGCCCAAACTTAAACCCCCAAGGTGATGGCCCAGGTCAGCTGGGAGCTTGTCTGAATTCTTTTCTTCTTAACTACCAGTCTTTACATGAAGGGTGTTTCCTATTGACCAAGAGATCTCTATTGCATATCTTGACACCTTCATGGTTTTGTTCTCCAGATATTAACTGGTGTTGTTCTGTTCCTTAAAATATTGTCTAGAAATCTTTAAAAATCCTTAAAAGTTGTCTAGAAATCTCATCCCAATGGACTGTCAATTGACCTTCCCAAATATTTGTAAATCCCTGAGAGCTCATGATTTTGCAGCCACATTTAACTCCAATCTTCTACCTCCATGTAATTCATTTGATTTGTAGTCCAGCTCACTGTCCAACAGCAGGTATTTTTGTCCCACACTGTGTTAACCCACATGGGGAGCAGACCAGAATTTACTCTTCATCTTCTCCAAATTAAAAGAAAATACATATACAAGTAAACAAGAAAAAAC
>NW_007737838.1:20159-29554 GCF_000696425.1 Galeopterus variegatus | reverse complement strand
CTTTGCTTCTCTTCTTTTTCCTATACTTTTATTTTATTCTCTGTTCACTCCCTCTTAAGTAGAAAACCAAATTAGTATTATTTTAAATACAGAATATGTTCCATTTTTCCAGTTGCTACCCCTAAATACTCTTCTGGGCTTCTTTCTGCATAGTCCTGTTTTGCTAAAGCTTTGAAATTATCCCTTAGCAAGGCCCTCCACAACCTATCTTAGGTAGTCTATTGTTTTATTTTATATTTTTTCCAGAACAGTAAAGATTGCTTGAGATATTTCAGGTGAGACATGTCTCCTAAACTCTTAAAGTTTCATTTAATCCTTAGAGATTCAATGGTTTTAACATATCTCTATAGAACGCAATAATATTTGGTTAATGAGAATCATATATGCACAGTAATTGCGGGCTATATTGATTTCAGTCCTGTTAGTAAGAGCATATACTGACCCAGCTTTTTACTATTTGTGAGTAAAACGTTTCTCCCTAAGCTTCTTCCCTCATTTTCAGTTGCCATGAAATGAAATCCGAGCCACACTATGTGGATACGCAAAAGTTATGACTCAAACCATTTCTCTTTCAAAAGAGAATAGGGGATTTATTTAATATTAACAAAATTTTAAATAACTAATTTTGCAAGTATGTGGTGTGTTCCCTAATGTCCCAGTCCATTCAGCAATGTAACATGTATGAAGTGTTATTCTGCCATCAGCTCTCAGAAACTGCCCCAGGGTTTTCCAATTCTCTGGAAAGTAGCAAGAAAGGCCTCCATGAAGTGTGCTCTACTAGGATCCGGCAAATTGGAAGCCCTCCTCCTGACAGAGAAAACCTGAATTTTCTTTATGTGGCTGTATTAGTTTGTTTTTGTTGCTTATAATACAATACCTGAAACTGAGTAAATTACAAAGAAATGAAATTTATTTCTTAAGTTTTGGAGGCTGGGAAGTCTGTGGTCCAGGGAAAGCATCTGGTAAGGGCCTTTTTCTATAGTGACTCATGGTATCACATGCCAAGAATGAGCTGAGCAAGACAACTAAACTTCTCACTCGCTTTCCTTACAAAGCCATCAGTACCACACCCAGCAGTACCACACCCATCACTACAGGAATGGGTCAGTCCATTCACCAGGGCACAGTCCTCAGAATCTAATCCCTTCTTAAAGTTCCCACCTTTCAAATACCATAATTGGATTTCCACCCTCTGAACACTGTTACAATGGGGGTCAAGTTTCCAATATATGAGTTTTTTTATGTATTGGAACATTTAACGCATAACAGTGGCTCAGTTTTCATCATTGTTTGAAACACAAAACAGGTCAAGATTTATTGGTTCCAAGTGTTGCGCTGGACAACACAAGCAAGGAATAGAAAACAGAAGGAGAGAGGCAGGTCTTGAAAGCAAATGAAATTTCTGATTGGCTGACTCAATTTTCATTAAAGGAAAATGACAAGAGCAAAATTGTTAAGGAAGTTTCCAGAAAAAGTATCTCAGGATAAAACCCTATCATAGACAATCATCTTTTATTTTTGGTACAAAGGCCCAAAATCAGTTTCCCTAGATGCAAGAGGACTCTTGTATTACCAGTAGCAAGAGTAAATTCGTGGGTCAAGCCATATATGGCGAAAAAAGAAGCTTCTCTGAGAATGGATTAATACAAAATGCTGGCAAGTCATTCAAGTATACATGTTATCATCTTACCAAGCTGATGTTCCATTGGAAATATTTTAGTAGGAAATACAGGGGATCATAGAAATGATCCTTAATTTACTAGTTACTATAATAACATCTTTAAAAGTATGCTATGACCATCTTCATTTTACAAATGAGAAAACAAATTCTAAGAGGTATTTATTTGTTTATCTAAAATGATCTACTTACTATGTGGGAGAACCAGGATTTGAACTAAAAGTTGATTCGAAATTCTTGTCTCCTTCCTCAAAATCACATTTTCTAAACAAACAGATCTAGGCATCAAGTTAAAAAGAGGACAGGAAAAAAAAAAAGAAAAAGAAAACTCAAACAAGAAATACTCTTTTGCCCTAGCTCCATGGTGGTTTCTAGTTTCCTCACAATCTTAATATATAATTATCCTTCTGTTGTTGTTGTTGTTGTTGCTGTTTTTAATATCTGCCAACTTTGGTACCCAATTACTGTAAAACTCTCTTCACCTACTTCCAAGTACATCATTCTTTATAAATCTTTGTTGATTCTTTTCTCATATATTTACTTAGAATAAATCAATGAGTTCCTACCAAGTATAAAACCACCTAGTATTTTATTCAGAGAGAGAGAGAGAGTGATAAAAGAGAACATAAAAAGCACCCATTTTGGATTTTAGGTTTTATTGTTTAGATTCACCTTTTTGCTTAATAAAATAGATACTAAGAGAAAATTGGGGCATAAAATAAAAAAAAAATAAGAAAGGAAAATGAGAAGGAAGAAAAGTACTCAGGCTCAAGACCCTTGTCTAGAATCGAGTGAGAAAAATCACACAAAGAAACCTAGTTTCTACTTCATTCTTTCCTTCTCTATTGTCTGCACCCATCTGTTAGTGCATAAACCCATAGCTCCAGAATGAATATTCTCACTCCCCTCACGTGGATCCTAATTCACTCCAAGAGGGCTCCTGCTCCTGTCCTGTCTCCAATGTGGCACTGCCATCTGCCCCCCAGGAGATCCGAGTCAATCTCCACTCTCTGCCTTCGCCTTTGGTCATGCAGAGAAGGATAGAGAAGATGTTGGAGGGGAAAGAGGAGATAATTATGGAAGATAATAAAAGATCTGAGAGAAGATCAATCGTGGAGCAACTTGTGCCCTGCAAAGAGAGAATGAGAGAGAAATGGAGACAGGGCATTAGGTTTGGTTGGGTGGTGAGGACCTAAATTTCTGTGGAAATATGGTGGAACTTCATTTCCATAGTATTTGTTAAGCAACTCTCTATGTGTATTTTGCAGAGCATGTTTAATGTGTCCTTGGCCAGGGAAGCTGATGTCATTACCACTCAGATATGAATAAAGCCTGGATCAGGGATTAAAATGAGGGCCTGCTAATAAATTGGGGGGAGGTTCACATTCTGTGATAAGAATGGGTCACCCTGTAGATTTAATTAAATGAAGTTAATGAAAAAGGACTTTAAATAAGTTCCAAGTGAAACAGTGGCATCATTCACCCAACAGGGGATTTGCTTGTTGTGCATGGGAGTGAATGCCCAGGTAGACCAGTGGGAAGGGGCTGTCCAGGGTGCAGAACGAAGCATCAGGGAGCACACACTGTGAGATTGGCAGATCCCAGTGGCATAACTCGAGTCCTGCCCTTGTTTGGGATTCAGCTATTCTTCTCTTCACTCTCCTCCTCATCCATTTTCCCGTGTCCTTTCTCTAGAGTCATTTATTTCAGTAACAGTTTTCTACCTGGTATCTCTTCATTGCTTCCGCATCTGCTGCCAACTGCTTGTTGTCCATCCATAACTCGAAGCCAGTCTCACCTTTCTGGAGACTAATGAGTTTGTCACAACTGCTTAGGTTTATCAGTCTAGCTCCCCACAGCATCCTTTGCAGGACTACTCTCAGGCCACTGAAAACAGACCCTGTAGCATCCTGAAGAGTAGGCATTCCTAATAAAATCTGTAAGAAATGGCTCTTTCTGTGCTAATAAAGAGTTTCACAACAGGTTTGGCATAAAGGGGTTAAAGATTGGTGCAATGTTAGCTCATCCATAGAAACTCTTTTACAATTTACTAGAAAAATCAATTTTAGCACTTTGAGTTAATAACAGCATTACGAGAGAAAGAAAAGAACAGTAAAAAAGGAAAGAGACCAAAGGTGACAGACAGAATAACGGTAGTGACAGAGACAAGAAGAGTAAGAGGAAGAAAAATAAAGTAAACATGTTTGGGGGAATCTGAATGGTCGATGTGTCTTTTCTCAGAAGACCTAGAAAAGCAATGTATCTCTTTTCAGGTTCTCAGCTATTGTAAAATTCAAAATAATACTAAAAGGTAAATGTGGTTCTCACAATGGAAAGACCGCCTTACACACCTTCTCAGCTGAGGTCTCGCTTATGAGAATGCATCATGTCTAAGACAGGGCAATCCTGATATCCTGATACCTCTTCACCCCTGTCATTAGCAGGGCACCCAAATCCAAGCAGATTGGAAGCAGTCTGGTGGAGAGGTATTATTCCAATAAGTACCATTAACTCCTGCGTCACAAACCTCACAAGCATGGGGTGGTCAGAGAGAGGGTGAGGGCCAGCGTAATTGAGAAGAGACTTTTATAGGATTGGTAAGCTTTTAGCCAGGCCCTGCTGCTTTGAAAGCAAACAGCATCTCCCTGCTTGCAGAAGTAATGGAGCTGTTCGCGTGCTATTCAGGAATAAGGCAAGGCTGAGCTCTTCATACGCCACACAACGGGTTAACCTACTCACAGGGAAAGACGGGGCCCCTCCCCTTTGCCCTGGCTCTTCGCGTGCTATTCAGGAATAAGGCAAGGCTGAGCTCTTCATACGTCACACAACGGGTTAACCTACTCACAGGGAAAGACGGGGCCCCTCCCCTTTGCCCTGGCTCTTAGTACCGTTTTCCGTGATGGAACAGTGAGCTAATGAAGTCATGCTGCATAAATCTTCGGAGGAGCAGATAGAAAGAGACAGAGAATGAGGGAAAGCAATAAAATAGAAGAGTGGACAAGAGCGAATCAGAGAATGTAAAAAAAGGAAAGAAAATACTAAAAGAAGGTAAAGGGACCCCACAGGCAACAGTCAGGTGGAAGGTGAATAAATACAGAAAGTAGGATTTAACGGAAAGGAGACGGGAAGTCAGATTGATCTGAATCATCTCTGCTGAGAACTGATGGCCTTGCCCCAGCTTCACTATTTATTGCCTGAACTACAGAATTCCCAATGCGTTCTTTTTGTACTGAGGAGAGACCAGTGTCTTCTGATTCTTAAGAAATCTGTCACGTGTGGGGATGGGATATTTTATAGACCTAGGTTCCATGTTTCTCTTTGGAAAAGATTGAGGGGAAGAAGGATGTTTCTATTCAATAAACAATGATTTAAAAGTGTTGGAAGGAAAAATGCCATCCTTTCTTGGCGTTGGGGAAAAAGGGGCTTAATGAGCTTACTAGTTACTTTAATAACTCAGGATGCATTTCTGTACTCTTTTCACCATCCTCAAGGGCCTCAGTGAAGGACAAAATATTAGCGTGGTTAACACAGGAGAGAGAGGTGTATTAAGTCAACCACAGGTAGAGATGGGCGGCCGCGGCCGGAGCTGCATTCTGTGTTGTGCTGCGCTGCTGCCCTCTAGTCTCCGTCAGGATTGCAGACATCTTCCCCGCTGGTGAATGAATTCGGGCTCTCCAGTGTTCTCCACTCAGTAGTCTGCAGTGTGGCCATCCTGCTGAGCTGAGGTCCGCTGTTAAGCTCTCTTTTATACATAGAGAAAGAGAGAAAGGGAGGTGGACAAGGAGATGGACAGGGAAAAAAAGTACAAAGAATGAAAGTAAAGCATCCCTAACTAGACACTGTTCCACACTGGCCACCAACCCCAAGCACTCTGTCATGTCTGTCTTCTTCCTGGTACATGCCTCCAGATTGCCTTTCTCTACCTTATGTCACACACTGTCCTTTGCCTCTAATTGCCTGTATCTTCTTCACATTTTTTTTCTTTTCCTATTATTTTATTTTTGTGGAACTTCAATGTTTATTTAATCTCTGTGCAGCGCACTGTGAAGGACACAACAAAATGTCTGGTAGGGCTCTGATTTCTAGGAGCTTCTAATTATGCTGGTGAAATAACTAGTAAATGTGACCCATTTAGTAAATAATAGTCTGATATGTGAGGCAAATAGGAAGCAAAAAGTGCAGTTGTATTGTTCTTCATGCTTCTGGCTACAAATGCAGCTGCCCACATTCCTAAACTGCTAAGTGGCTCTGGGCCAAGGCTTAAATCCATTTCACTCAGCCCGTGAAGGACCACTCAGGGTTTAATGTGTCAGCAAAAAGGAGAGCTTGGCATGTATCCTCCCAATCACATCATAAGGGCCAGGCAGAGCTTTGAAATTCACTTTGGGCCAGGAAGCCCATAGGTCTGACTGTTGGGGCAACTTATTACTAGAAAGAAAAGTCACTCCATTTCACATTTATTCTCTCTCTCTTTTCTATAAATTAAGACAGGATGGGGGGAAAGATAGGAAACCTGTTATAATGAGCAGATAAAGAGGAAACATCAATACACATGCATGTGAGCATTCCTGCGCGTGCGTGCGCACACACACCATAGCATGCTTCTTTTTTCCCCACCTACTTGTTTAGCAAGTAGATTGCTTTGGGTATTTGTTCTGGCACCCAACAGGCAGTATTGTGTTTCCTTCATAGTTACTGTCTTGAATAAATACAGGAAGTCTACACCTTCCATGGGAGGAAAGGAAGTAAGTTCTATAGACCAAAAGAGATAAGAGATCAAGTGGATTCCCACCTTCTGCTCTCACCATGGTTCTAAATGTTACAAGAAGGGAGTCAGAGACAGTAAGGTATCTAATTTCTGTCCTATCCCCACCCAACTTTTGCCCCATCCCCTCTCCAAACATGCCTTGAACCTTGAACTAGAAAATCAAACCTGAATAGATGGTGAGGATGGAGGCCAGAGCAGATTTTGCTGGTGGCTTTTGGTTTGGGGGTGGGATGAGAGGTTTGTTTTCCAGCCACATCCTAAATCTCTGTGGTAGTCTTAAGGATACCCTAAAACTACCTCTACTTTTAATGATGAATATATCATTATATTAATGACTTTCAGCAAATCTTTAACATAAAGTACAATATATACCTGAAAAGTAAAAACATTAAATCATAAATATTCTGTCATACCAACTCTGCAAATATGGACGGTGTTATTTTTTGGTATAACTTTATAATTATTTCATTTTTCCTGATAGACATCAGTTGATGACCTAACTTTGCCAAGCTGTATATTATACAATTATACTACAGCATTAGAAGTGGTTTTGAATGGTTCAAAGAAATTCAGTTTCCTCAATCCCCCTCACAAGAACCCCAAATCATTTTTGGAAGTTGAAAACATTTGAGTGGTTATATATCCTTATTTTATTAATTACACATACATCCCTTTTTAATTCATAAATTCTATTATTCCAAGGGTGAGGCCCCATAAGCTCTTTTAAATAAGAACCAACATTTTCTCTTCCTAATATGTTCAAAACCAATAATATCCCTAGAAAGTTTGGTTTTCTTAGACCTACAGAATTTTTCCAAATCCAGTGAAGACTTTTGACAAACTGGATGTTCATCCACAGTAGCTGTGCTTATCTATACATTTTTCACCTCGTCTATCATATCCGGCATAACCATACTAGTGTAGGAAACTAAGCTCATCTCTGCTGCTCCTCTAAGAAAGGTCCTTGGGATGTTCTGTAGAGGGTCTTCAAGTCAATCAGGTAAAAGAGATCAGAATCATCATAATTGGACCCAAAAGGATATGACAAAATAAACACTTTGCTTTCCCAAGCATATGTCCAAAAAAAAAAAAAGGAAAGAAAAGAAAATAGAAATTAAGAAAACTCAACAAAAGCAAAAGCAAGAATATGTTAGTAAAATTCACTCCTTTCTCCTTGTCCAAAATATCCACCTTTATCAAAGCCCATAAGATTTTACCTAATCTCCCTGCCCCTTATCCACCTGACAGATTGATTTTCAGGTATTAGATTGAACTATATGAAATTGCCATTTTCTTCAGTAAAAAGGTCAAATATCGGCAATTTCATATGGCTCAATTGGATACTCCACTTATTTCAGTATATTTCTTTCTTGTACAAAACTCTATCATGTCTCACTTATACCTTATGGATTGAAACTGAAACTTTGAAATGTGCAACCCATGAGTTCCCTCTTACATAACACGTTACACCTCCCTGCCTCTTACCCAATAAAGACCTTTTCCACATCACCCTCTCTAGGTGCTACAAACTCTGCCTCTGAAATGTGTATTTTCTTTACTCCTTTCTATTCTCTTGTAAATCTCCATCCCTTCTACCTACTCTACAAATTCCAAGCTTCCTTCAACTACTTGCACACATCTGTATTAGCAAGAAGACTACCTGAAAAAATCCATACTTCACTGAAACTTCCCTTCCTAGAATATTCCCTCACATGTATGATTAGCACAGTAATATCATATATGATTGGCTCATATATAAGCCAATTTAGTTGGAATATGATTGGCTCAATAACATTGTATGCACAGATAGATAAACTATTTTAGTAAGACATCATTTTTCAGTTGTGGGTGCCTTTTTTATACTTGGTTAAATCTTAAGCACTTCCAAGATAAAAATATTACCTTTTAATTTGTGTATTATTTTTGGCCCTGCCTACCCCCAGTATCTGGCATAATTCTACTGAAGTAGGCCACATTAGTTAAATTGACCCTTCTCCAACAGTTTATTTCTTTGTAGCAACCACAAAATGCCAATCTAGACACTGTGAGCAGCCCTTAAGTAGCAACTTTCCTTCCAACTCTCTGGGACTGCATTTGTGAATATATATTGCTCCAGTAAGTACTGGTTACGGGTCATAAAAGAAAGAAAAATAAAATAACAGCAATCAGCCAGACTCTCCTTCCTAAACCTGCCTCCAGTGCTGATTGTTCCAAACCATTACTTAGCCAATCAGTCTGTTAGTAAAGTGGCTGGCTAAAGACACCCATCAGGCACTCAGGAAATTACTACTATTGGAGATGATGAAGCATCATCATAGCATAAGAGCAAAAAGTCATTGAGTGCTTACTATATGCCAGGTGCCTTTTAAGCTCTTCAGAAGCATATCTCATTTAATCCCTACAAACTCCTATGAGGTATGCTTTTGAGGAAATTGAGGCAGAGAGTGACTAAGCAACTCGCCCAAGTCTAAACACTAAGTGGTGGCACCCGAATCACGTATTAGAGCTGCCTACTTCTATAACATGATCTTCTAGAGACTGGAGGACCTTAATATATCAACAAGTCCTAATCTGAGCTAAATGGTGTCCCCAGGATCATACAGCTACTCACTGGCTGAGCTAGGACTGGAACACAGTTCTTCACTTCCATGTGACTCCTAACCCAGTGCTGTTCCAACTAACCTCCATTGTGGTTCATGAAGGAGATGGGAAGAATGACATCCAGAAGGAGGAAGAGGACTTCCGTTTTGACCTCATGGATGAAGAGTTTATTATTTTTAAAACTCCACTCTTGAGCCATTGCTTTATTTAGATGATAGAAGAAAGCTTGCCCTAATACTAGAAATAGAAAAACATGGAAAATATGAGGCTTTATTCTGTATCTGGCCTTGCCTTTCCTGTGGAGCCATTTCAGGTTATAAATATGCCCTATTGATATGTAGTTTTTTT
>NW_007737838.1:17864-19699 GCF_000696425.1 Galeopterus variegatus | reverse complement strand
ACACCAGAGTTGAGTAGTCCTGTTATTTATCTTACTGAGATTTTACTAATCAAAAAAAAAAATACATACAAAATCTTTAAAACTAAGAACAGAAAATCATCATAAGGCTGTCTTTGGCTGCTGTTTTTGGTCTTGACTGCATGCAGGCTACTTTCATATGGGCTCTTTTAATAAAAACTGTTCCTGGACCTCAGAAATTGAACTGCCTCTGCTCCGCTCTCCTCTGTCTGGCTCTTAAGAGAAGGGTGAGGCTCACATGCCATCTCCCAGTGTCCATGCTCCATAGTGCTCTGCTCAATGCTGCCTGGTGTCAAGCTATTAGAACATGCATCATGGTCTGTTCCATTCCCTGACTCACTCTGTGCCCCTTCTCTCTCAATTAATGCTCTTTTTTTTTTTTTTTCATTTTCATTCCCTGAGTTCAAACCCCTAGCAAAAAGAAGCCACAGAAATGCAGGCACAGAATTAGCAAATGTTTCAGGGTGTTAACATTGTTTCCTGAGCTTTATGTTCTATTATGAATTTGTACAATGGTTCCTATGGAAATCTTGTTGATGTACTTCATTTTCTTCTTCTATACAGTTGGAGTCACAGTGCTTCCATTTGTCTTAAAAGGTCACTTTGATATGTTACACCCTAGAAAACAAATCCCATGTTGTGAAGAGCTGCATCACTTACACTCAACGACTGTGCTGAGCCAGTGTGCAGTGAGCTGCAGCAACGGCACGAGGTGATGAAGTCACGTGGGCCTGACTGTGATGACTAGTGCCCTAATGAGATTTCCTACAATGTACACACATCCTGCATTTTGTTTTATTTCATTTTAATTGAAAGTTTAGGCAACGCTTCATGCTTCATAAACGTACTGTTATTTCCAGATCAATCTACTATACTGGAAAACTTAATAATCAAATAGATAATGGTCTTGCTGGGTTGTTCAGCTTTTCTTATTCCCATCTCACTACTTTCACGCCTCGCCTGTGGCTCCTCATTGCTTGTTTTGGTGTTGTTGTTTATTTTTTTCATTCATTAATTTTAAGAAGGATATGCTCTGCTGCAGGAAGGGTGGGAAAGACCATAGCAACCCCCTTGAAACTTCTTTGCACTGGACTGTTTTTTGAGTTATGTGTAATGCCCCATGGTTAACATATTTGTTCAAAATAAATAAATAACTAGGACAGGAGTGTTTCTTCCATTCAGGGATTTTTTGTTTTTTGTTTTTTTAAAGAAAGCAATAAAGTATTTTTGGAAATATCTGCCTCTGGGCACATGTGTGATGTGTCCTTCTGGTTTACGATATTCAACTCCTAATGACCTAACGTAGGTGGCATGTGAGCTGTGACTAGTAACAGGCAAACTGCTGGGTATCTCAGGACCCTGCCCTGGTTTTCTATTTACCTTGCTGCATCTACATATCCCACTTTAAAAGTTCAAAACTTAATAAATGGAAATAGATTAAATACACAAAATGGGTCATTAGTGGTAAGATTGACTATAGAATGAAAGATCCCAAATAAATTCTGTTATTTTTACAATTAGAAAGAATTAATGGGAAGCCCAGCTATTTCCTTAATCTCAAAGTCCCAGGAAGGGAAAATTCCTGGGCAGGAGAGAAGGGAAAATAACTATTGCTTGGGATGAGGAGATCTTTGCCTCAGTGACCAACTATAAGGGCTGCGAGTTTTGTGCATGGTAAACCAGAACCACCACCACAGTCCTCAGTGATCTTTGTCTTAAGTCCATGCTATATTAAGTGGCTATGATTTGACATTTTCAACATGACATGAGGAAGAAAAATTTCAAGGGCAAAAAGGAGAAATAAATGAGAAAAAAAA
>NW_007737838.1:13670-17538 GCF_000696425.1 Galeopterus variegatus | reverse complement strand
TGCATGGTAAACCAGAACCACCACCACAGTCCTCAGTGATCTTTGTCTTAAGTCCATGCTATATTAAGTGGCTATGATTTGACATTTTCAACATGACATGAGGAAGAAAAATTTCAAGGGCAAAAAGGAGAAATAAATGAGAAAAAAAAGACCAATAGAGAGTGTGTATTATTTCTTTTGTCGGTTGGGAAATCATTTCTGTGTACCTGGTGCTTGTGTGGTGGTTGCCTGTTGAATCCATAAGATTTTTTGAACTGAGATTATAGATTATTTAGTAGAATTCAGAACATGTAGCATGCCGTCTGGATTGATAGGTGGGAAAACTCAGGTCAGAAGTTTCTAAATATAAAGAAAAAGGTAGACGAATATTTAAAAAGCTAAATTAGAAGTTGTTAGATCACAAAAAACACTGACAAAGCAGAGTGCCTTAGTTTCCTTTGGTAGTTATCAATGAGTGACAGACACTTTAATTTCCCATTTTGGTATGGATAATAAGCTATTATGACCACTCAACTGGGGAGGTCTTAAATATTGATATAGGTCTGTGACCATCTACATCATCAGCTCTTCCAGCACTACTACTTGCCTTACTAATTGGCTCTCTCTTTAGGCTCTCATGGCAAATGCTAAATAAATAAGATTATCTTCTCATTTTATAGGGTAATTAGGGCTCTTATGAAGAAGGATATTTTTTACAAGATTTATTGTTTGGAATAGAATGCAGACTCATAGTTAGACAATCCCAGAGTTCATGATTTACATCTGTTACCTGTTTCTGTGTGAAAAAAAATGGGGTTGGATTACACAAAGACAGATATATTACACTTACCTCTGCTATACCATGCTGTCTCTCCCTGTTCTCTTTTTATGTGAGAATGAGTTAACAGAGAGGAGATGAACAAGAGTAATGGATGAGAGTGTGCCTTTATTTTTATGTGTACTTTATAGGTGACTTTGATTTTTTCCTCCATAATAAAATTGCATTAGCCCATCTGAGACATATTTGGAAACAGAGTGCTGCATACACTGATGTTTACTTAATGTCTAAAAGAACTGCATTACCTATGGAAAAAGGAAAGGGAAATACTTGCTGGAGCCATGGGTAAATGTACCCATTTTTCTGAGAAACACAGTCAAGCAAGTATGACCAAAGAGAATGACTAGGGGAGGAAGAGTGTAAAATATAGAAATGTGCATGTTTGGGGACCTGTAAATGTGCTTGATCTTACATGAATGCTTGAGGTGACCAAACATACATGTTGATGTTTGAGGTGAGCATGAAGGGGGATGGAAGGTGGCCAAAGACTTAAGCAGGTATGTTTGTTAGGCACTGGCTTTGTGTAGATGCTGTATCAGTACTCAACACCACACACAGTAAGGGAACAGAGAAAAAATGAACGAGGGGGTGAATGAGGCTCTGCCTTTACTTGTATTTCTGCACTAATTAGGTACAGAAGTGCTCTCAACCATGTATCAGCAGTCATAGTAAGGACTTCAACAGGGAAAGATGCTTTGCAAATTCTCACAACAGCCAAGTAAGGAAGGTAGGCTGTGAGAAACTTACAGCAAATCTCCTCATTAATGAAAATCTCTTTTTAAGGAGATTTGCTTTGGTTCACAGCTTATTTTCAAGATCAGGATTAATACTAATTGTAAATTTATGGAAAGTGGAAATACTTAAGAAACAGCAGGTTCTCTGTGCATAGCTGTATATGTCCTCTGGGGATACATGACTTGGAAGGATGTGGCTTGCACGGCAAGTTACATAAGTGGTATGATTGGGGGCTGTGCATGCATTCTTGATGTCTGGAACAGCTGCCCACTTGTAAAGGTTTCCATGTTGAAGTTGAGATTGAGTCCCCTAGGCATTGGTAAGATTTGCATAGGGAGTTCAATATGGCTTACACCTCCATGTACTCTGCAATTATAATAACAACTATATTAATAGTAAATACATATTAGACACTAATGTGTGCCAGGCACAGTTTTGGTCAATCCTCACAGTAAACCTTATAAGTTAGATTTTATCATTATCCATATTTCAGCAAAAAGGAATATGATACACCAAAAATTTAAGTAATTTTCCAAGGACATGTAACCAGTAAGTATGGGAGGCACATCTTGATCCTAGACATGGTGGTTCCAAAGTCTATGATCAACCGCAGATCTGGCCCGCCTGTGCACACACATGGACTGGAACTGTAAAACAGTTAAATGAGTAAGTAAGTTGCGTATGTAAATTACATCCATGTAAAAGAATACTTAGCCGATATAGCATGCTACGAGAGCTGCATGACACATACTACATTTCATCTATTCTAAGGCACACGCTTTATTCACAAATTAATATTTGCAATTAAATTGTATCTTAGAGTTGATGATCGAAAGCATTATATTGTAATTTAATTGGCTCTATGTTTTCCTTTCTTGGTGACTCATGAAATAATGGTGTATCTTACAATCAATGACATCTTATTGTCAGTAAAGTACAGAAGGTATTTTTTAATGCTTAAGTGCAGTAACTTAAGGGTGGTATATAAATACAGATAAAAGAATGTCGGTATATGTGTATATGTATGTTTTCTGGCTGAAGTTTGACAAATCTGTCCTGAATCAAAAAAAACACAGGATGCATATTTCCTCCCAGACAGTGTCCACTGGTAGGCTAACAAACATGGGGTGACTTCATTAAGAAAATTGGAGTACACAACTAAACCAACAATTAACCTAGAATGTGTGAAGAACAGAGGAGTACATGCTGGTAAATGGGCAGTGAAGGGGTGGCTATTTCATAAAACAGAATATGAAGAAGCTTAAGAGTTGGAGTCAAGCTCACCCTGGTCAGGATCCCTGCTCTGTCCTTATTAAGCACAGGTGCACAAATTACTATCCTATCAACTGTCCTGGAGGAAACCTGCAACCTGTGTTCTCTGAGTCAGGAAAGATGCATCAAACTTCAACCACAACACAGATGTATATGCATCTACCAGTACTCTTCATTCATATGCACATGTTTCCTAACCTCCAGGAAGCTCCGTTTCCTAATCTGAGAAATAGGGCATATAAGCCCACCTTGAAAGTGTTTTAAAAAAAAATGAGAAAATGTATGCAAAGTTCCTGGCAAATACAAGTACTCATTAAAAATATAGTGGTTGTTATTTTTTGACAAGTGGGACTAAATCAGAAGCACTGTACTGTATACCCTGTGCCTTCTTACTCAGTGGTATCTGATATTTCACGGTATTGTATACAGAGCATTCCTGCAGCATTAAGTGATACATCACCCTGCAAAGCATTTCCGTGGGCAACAACAGCTTTCAATAAGAGGGCTCTAGCTCCCTTTCTGGGCATTTAAATCAAAATGTCCATATATATCATTTGTACGAATCAGAATTCATGAAATCTCTCACAGTAATTAAAATATACCTACATGCTCTATTATAATTTTCAGTGTATCTACTTATCTGTCAATCATCTATCTATCTAGTCAATAAATTCTCCACAAAATAGTGTTCATATATTATCCTTATTTCGAAGTTGAAAATCACACAGCACATCCATGTAATAATGCTGATATTTGTCTAGGGAAAAATCTGAAGTAGGAACCTGTCTAACAGCCTCACAATTTTGTATTCCCACTGAGTTTGGTTGTTGAGAATACATGTGCACTGATACTGGTCCATCCCTGGGAGGGCTGGGCTGTGGAACTGAACCATGTTTCTAATTCTAAGGGTGAATCTGTATTTTAATCGAGGGAGCAGTACACATGATTCACATTTTGTAACTGAAGAAATCAAAGCTTAGAGTGATTCCATGATTTACTCAGAGACTAGCTACTCTGGTTGTTTTCTGTCTCATATGTAAGCCC
>NW_007737838.1:12124-12802 GCF_000696425.1 Galeopterus variegatus | reverse complement strand
GATTCCATGATTTACTCAGAGACTAGCTACTCTGGTTGTTTTCTGTCTCATATGTAAGCCCGCAGTTGCCTGTGTTGGGTGAGAAGATGAGATAGGGAGGGGACTAAGTCACAGGCTCATGAGGTTGACTTCTAGTTCTTGATGTCTGCTCCATTTTTGTAAAAGAAAGAATGGAAGTGTTCATCAAATTCAGAAAATATAATGAACTGAAGAGCATGCCAGTCATTTTTCAAGACTTAAACTAGAATAAAGAATTAATGCTTCAGTTTTATTTATTTATTTTTCTAGGTTTTAGATTTAAATAAGATCTTGGGGATGTAATGTCTAGCTTTCATCTTCATAGTTTTACTGGCTGATGCTTGGACCTGGGAATAGTTAAACCTGGGTGATCACTGCCAGGAATGTTACAGATAGATTGTGTCCTTGTTACAATTGAAAATCACATAGTACTTACCTGTCATGCGAAGGATTTGCAAAAAATACACATTTAATAACTGAATAATTTTCTGACTTGGGTCAGATGATGTGTCCTATTACACATGAAATTTATTCTAAACCTAGCATTCTTTATTAGATCTAAATTTAATCTATGCATACATATGCTCTGTGTGAATTTAAAAATTCTGTGTCTTTTTCAAATTATCTTCTTATCTCCTGGGAAACTAAATGGTATTAGAG
>NW_007737838.1:9600-11729 GCF_000696425.1 Galeopterus variegatus | reverse complement strand
CAGTTAGTTCCTAAGTCCTGTGTTGCAAGTACAATTTACGAAATGCATCATGGCAGTATGGTTATGCAATATATGGTGCTGCTCATCATTACACCACTTCGACAGAGATTATCTCCTGTTGTTCTGAGTGTGAAAGGCTAGGCACGTAACCAGTCAACAGGGATGTCGGCTGATATTCCCAAGTCAAATAGTTGGTTAAAATACAGTTCTTTTAAAAGCTGGTCTTGTTAAAAAAAAAAAAAAATCTGTTTCTGGTAATTACAGAGTCTAGGAAAGGTGTAATTTTTACTAAAAAGCAGAAATATTTAATTTAATCCTTTCAACGTTATTGAAATTATCATTGGAAAGTTATCAATGAGAGAGCAACTTGTAAATAAGACAAACATTCCTGACTGATGAGAAAACTGGGACAGGGGATAAAACCACACCTACTATATTCAGATGGAATGGATTTAACAAAGAAACTAAACAGAAAGAACGTAATCTAGAATAAGTCTGCTCCTCTATTTGGAAGTCCTAGGGAAAATGTGCTTTAGGGATCAAAAGGAGACTAGTATTACCAAAGACAGTCATTGACATTATCTATAGCAGTCCACAGTTTTTAAGGAGTTGCTTGCTACCCACCCCCCCCTTTACAAAAAATGAACATGGGCCTAGCGTCAAACACGAAATTGCCTGGAGCTGGCCCTCAAACCAGGACTTCTCATTACAGGTCCACAGCAATTTTCTCTATAACGCAAACCTTATAATTGCTTGCATGATAAATATTAAAAAAGAAAAAGCCAACACTCATTCATTCAGTAGGTTTTTGGACAAATATTTAGGAAGTGTCTATTCTGTACTCTGTTAAGGTTGAGCAGCTTATTAGAAATCTCTTCTGGGGGCATATTTATGAAGTCCAGGTACATTATTAATCAATATTGATCACTTGCTGGCAAGGTCATTGGCTCAAAAAGACCCAGTAAGTCAGAAACACAAAATTCTTTTAGGAAGGGATTGATAACAAGCAAAATTAAAATGGAAAAAATTTACTTTTATTGACATTCGTTTGTCTAAATCCTGATATTTATTGAATCTTCGTATTTGTTTATATCTTACAATAAATAGTTCAACTATTCATATATACCTGACATACTATATGACATATACAGTCATGGGCTCCATAATGGACTGTGTATACATCAGTAGTCCCATGAGATTATAATACTTTATTTTTATTGTACCTATTCTATGTGTAGATATGTTCAGATACACAAATACTTATCACTTTGTTACAATTGCCTACAGTATTCAGTACAGTAACATTCTCTACAGGTTTGTAGCCTAGGAG
Organism: Galeopterus variegatus; assembly: GCF_000696425.1. NCBI lineage: Eukaryota > Metazoa > Chordata > Mammalia > Dermoptera > Cynocephalidae > Galeopterus > Galeopterus variegatus. Next base: position 10,399 of record NW_007737838.1, on the reverse strand, counting down.
CAACAGGCTATACCATATAGCCTAGGTTTGTGTAAGTAAAAGCTGATGTTCCCACAACAAAATTGCCTAACAACACATTTCTCAGAATATATCTCCATCGCTGAGTGATGCATGAGTGTATATTATATTACATAATATGCTATACATGTATATATGCACGCATACACTCATACTCACATATCTATGTATGTGTATATACACACATAAAATATACATATATACATATGCATGCATATGTGTGTGTGGATATATACTGAGAAATTTTATGTGGAATCAAAACTGAATTTTAACTTTCAAGAATCACTAAGCAGTCTGCGGGGTAAGTCAGCAAACGTTTGAAAGGACAAACCCCTGGCCTAATAGCTGGAAGAGATCAGATTGTGAGAATGTATTCAAAAGCCTTGAGTTTCCCCTGACTGTCTCAGAGGTTGAAGGTAGTATATAGGTTGAGTGGAAGGCTGGAATTGATGTTCATCTCCACAGGCTTCTTTCCAACACAAGTATCCTGAGTATCCTGTCCCAAGGAGTAATATTTTATTTGACACAAGGATAATTCCTTATTAGAACATTAGAAAACATTAGGGGTTATCCTAAGAAACCAAGATCAATTCAAGTGTCAGAAGTGTCACCATCCCAACCTAACAAGCATTTTACTGACTTGTGTATATAAATAATTATCCTCTGTGCTCAAGGCCCAAGGCAAGTATTATTTTTAGGAGCCTTTCGAATCTCCTCTCCTCTTCTCTTCTCTTCTCTTCCTGCTTATTCTATTCTGGACATATAATATTTCACAAATATG
>NW_007737838.1:0-9064 GCF_000696425.1 Galeopterus variegatus | reverse complement strand
TTTTCGAATCTCCTCTCCTCTTCTCTTCTCTTCTCTTCTCTTCCTGCTTATTCTATTCTGGACATATAATATTTCACAAATATGCCCTTAATTGTCACATGGGTCTCACAAGATGTTATTTTTGATCTGGAAACTATTACAAGCTTGTTCTCAAGTCTTAAAGATTTAAGCAATTAAATGACTCCTAAATCCACACTGTCAGCAGGCTCATGCCTCCCAGTGTGGTGATCTCCTGCTTCTACAAGGATTTGGGGAAGATGGTTTATTCCAGTTTCTTCTCACCTCCACCTTCCCTCTATTACCACTGCAGGTTTTGTGTCTGCATGGTATGTTACTTTATTTTATCTAAATAGCCCCAGTAAAACCATAATTAGGTCTGGATTTTTGTCTTCTACACTTTCCTTTATCATTCCTTTGAAATTTCATTTCTGCATTTCCTTCCCAATTCCAGTTGCCCAATATATTTCATGATCTTGGGCCTTCTCTTCAAGAAAAAACTAATACTTCTGCTTACCCAAATCCCATTAGGTTACCCCACCTAATATTTTCTGCTTTCTCTGGACAGCGCCTTACACCATCCCTCACCCTCTCTCCCATCCAGGGATTTTAACTGTTGCTTGTTCCTTATTTATTCAGCAGTTATTAACTTTGGCCTAAAGAGGGTCAAGCCAGGAAAAGAGAATAAAATAGTGGGCAAAAAGGACATTGTCTCTGTTTTCAAAGAGATCTCAGCACGGTGGGAGAGACTTTCAGGTAAGCTGACTAAGGCAATATGACAGGTTATGATAAGGTAAAACCAAGGTGCTATAAGATCATATAGCAGAGGCTCTTCCACTTAGCTCTGGGCATCCAGGAAGGCTTTCCCAGAGGGATAAAAAGGAATAGGTGGGTGAAGAAGAGAATTGTGGTGGGAGAAGAGAAAGAGTGTTTCAGGAAGAAGGAACAGTATTGTGAAATCTAGGACGGAGAAAAATGCTGTATTTGAAGAACTAATAGATATTCAGTGTGTTCAGAGCTTAGATAGTGAGGAGGACTATAAGAAGATATGAGGTAGCAGCAGATCCAGCAGAACCAGGCAGACTGTTCTAACAGTTTGTACATTGCTTGTCCAACAAAAGGAGCTATTGAAAGATTTTAACAAGGGAGGGAAATAACGATTTCTAGTTTTGAAAAGATTACTCTGGCTACAGTGTGGAGGATAAGTGGGGAGAACAGGATTGGGAGTAATCCTGAAATACGCACACACACACACACACACACACACACACACATTCTTTTTAGTACCAAAATATATTGGCTTTGAACCGCAAGGCTTAATGTCTCCTCACTTTAACTTATAGTAGTTATTTGCATCTCTAGTTAGAAATAGATCAAAAACAGAGCAAGAGACTTGGTGTCCCTCAGTAATAGAGATTTCCTGCTCCTCCCACCCTTCTAAAGCCTTATTACTGAAAATGTGGCCCTTGGACCAGGACAGTCAGCACCTCCTGGAGAGGTTTAGAAAAGTGAATAGCTATTCCCACCCACCCAATGAATCTGAACCTACATTTTAACAAGGTCCCCATTGATTTGTATGCACATTAGAGTTTGAGGAACCTGTTCTAGAAATCTATTGTAGACTGTCTCAACCCTTAATTCTACCTCTACGTTTTAGAGACTAATATAAGTTTATTAGCAGGACTAAACATAAGCACATGTGAACACCAAAATAGCTTTCAACTTTATATCTTCAAATACGATAAGGCATGCCCAAATTATATTTCCACAGCAGTCCTGACTTCAAGGTGGATTGATTACAAATTTTGTGAGTTTAAAGGTGGGGACTTTAACAAATGAGGATTTTCCCAAAATTTATCTGTAGAAAATCATGTGCCTGCCAATATTTCAATGGGGTATAAGGTCAACCTGTACTAGGTGAGCCTTGCAATACCAAAATTTCAGCCTGTGGCCACTTGCTTCTAATACATGCCCTGACCTTTCTTTTAATCATGCTATTATAAAATGTTTTCTTAGGCAACTATTTTATTTCTAAATTTTTGTCTCAGCTCTACTTTGTCCAACACCCACAAATGAGGAGAGAGAGGAAGCAGAGTTTGATTAGGCCTTTTTGGTTGGAAATGGTTGTCACGGCCAGTACTTGAATGATGTTTTTTGGAATCGTTTTTTCTAGTCAGGTTAGACCTAATGTTAGGGAGGCTACAATTTTTTTTTGTCTTTTTTTTTTTTTTTTTTCGTGACCAGTAAGGGGATTGCAACCCTTGGTGTGGTGTCGCCCGCACAGCGCTCAGCCAATGAGCGCACCGGCCATTCCTATATAGGATCCGAACCCGGGGTGGGAGCGTCGCTGCGCTCCCAGCGCCGCACTCTCCCGAGTGCGCCAAGGGGTCGGCCCGGAGGCTACGTTTTGACTTACGTTAGGTGAAGGTACGGCGTCAGTGGTGTATAATGGGAAGAACACCAAGAGGGCGGAGAATTTGTGTGCGTGTGAGGGAAGTTTAAAATTTAAGTTTAGCCTTAAAATTAAGGCTTAGTTCTGGTGCCTCAGTGGAGCCCAGGATGGTTAGGAGGAGGGCGGAAAGTTTGAGGTGGGGGGTTATGGTTATTTAAGGGGAGTTTATGGGGGTGATATTGTTAGAGATGATGAAGCCAGCGAAAGTGCTGCCTATTGCTAGGTGTTTGACTGAATTGGTTAGGTTGGGGTTGTTTTTGTAGATGCTTACTGGGGCTGGGAAGCGGGGTTGTCCTAGCAGTGCAAGGAAGATCACTGGAGTGCTGTAGGCGGCTGTGAGGGTGGGGCAATGAGGGTGATTACTGGGGCTCAGGCGTTGGTATACGACGTATTTGTGGTTTCGCTGATTAGGTCTTTAGAGTAGAAGCCTGTTAGGAATGGTATGCCCGTGAGCGCAAGGCTCCCGATGGCTAAGGAGGCTGATGTAAAGGGCATGGTTTTGTGCAAGCCTCCTATTTTTCGGATATCTTGTTCATTCTTTAGGTTGTGAATGATGGAGCCAGAGCATATAAATAGTATAGCTTTGAAAAATGCATGTGTGCAGATATGAAGGAATGCCAGATGTGGCTGTTTGATGCCGACTGTCACTATTATTAAGCCTAGTTAACTTGAGGTGCGTTTTAGTCCATTTTTTGTTGCTGTAACAGAAACACCTGAGACTGGGTAATTTATAAAGAACAGAGGTTTATTTGGCTTACGATTCTGGGACAGCTGCATCTGGCATGGGCCTCAGGCTGCTTCTATTCATGGTGGAAAGTGGCAGGCTGCCGGCGGGTACAAGCAGATCACATAGTGAGAGGAAGCAAGAGAGAGAAAGAGGGGAGGTGCCAGGGTCCTATAAACAATAAGCTCTCGCGGGAACTAAAAGAGCTAGAACTCACTCATTAATCCCCCCTCCCCCAGGAAGAGCATTAATCCATTCATGAGGGATCCGCCCCCATGACTCAGTTTCCAACACTGCCACATTCAGGATCAAATTTCCACATGAGTTTTGGAGGAGACAACATATCCAAACTCCGTCAAGGTGGAAAATCCAATAATTTTTTTGATGTCGTTTTGTGTTAAAGCGCAGATGGCTGTGAACAGTGTAGCGATAGTGCCCAAGCATAGTGCTAGTGTTTGAGCTGTTTTGTTGTTTTCTATTAGTGAGTAAAATTGGACTAGTAGGAAGATTCCTGCTATGACTATTGTGCTAGAGTGCCCAGGCACTTTCTTTTGAACATTTTGCCCTGTGACAGTTAATGAGAACTGTGTAAATCAACAAGTAACTATCAACAGTTTGTTTAAAATAGTTTGGGGTACTGTATTGTGGGGCAGAGATTCAGTGAAATCCCCTATGTCTGTTACTTCTACGCTTCAGCCTGGTCCAAAGAGAACTGATACCAGTAATGATGTCCTCCAAGGCATGTAAAATTCTCAATCACCAAAAACTATTCTAGAATGTTAAGAGTTACACAACCACATGGGTAGTGGAAATAAAGATTGACCTAAAGATGAGGAATTCTGATCTTGGCTACGTTACTAATTAGCTGTGACTTCACACACATGATTTCATTCTTATCTATAAATTGAAAGTGGTAGACCAGACAATCTCTGAATATTTTAAGATTCCACATGCATTTCATTTATCTGAAAATTGGTAATCCACATGTGCTGCATAATGATGGAAACACTTGGGAAAGCGTAATGTCCAATTACCCAGCACACTGCCATTTCCCAGGTTTCCTGAATTAGTGGCAATGTACGCTCCTGCATGCAAGCCGTCTCTCTCAATCATACTCCTCTAAGTGGCAATTTTTGCCAAATCTAACCAGCACTTTCTTTGACTTGTTGCTATTTACTTTTTCCTGAAAGTTAACTAAAAGATTATATCTTTCCTGAAGCTTATGCCAGATGCTTTCATCCCTGTCTTAAAAATCAGGATGAAAATATCTCTTGAAATAAAAGTCATAGACTCTCAGCCATGTTTCCATAATATCATGCTTATGCAAACATTTGCTGATGTCTTTCTCCTTTGACTGTAGCCTGAAAATGAAGCAAACTAAAAATGGTTCAGCTGTCGTGTCCCCCTCTCCTTAGTGATTCTGGGGAGGCTCTCCCTTCTCTTTAAAGGCTGTTTCTTACTGCTCCCCACACAGAGACTGCACAGTAAGGCCTAAGCTACACAGTAGCACTGAAGGCTCCTTTGTCTTTCCCTTCCTGTCATTGCATTTCTTCTCGTGTCCCCCTCTCCTTAGTGATTCTGGGGAGGCTCTCCCTTCTCTTTAAAGGCTGTTTCTTACTGCTCCCCACCCAGAGACTGCACAGTAAGACCTAAGCTACACAGTAGCACTGAAGGCTCCTTTGTCTTTCCCTTCCTGTCATTGCATTTCTTAAATATTTCTTTTTGTTTACAATAATCCCTTTAAATAGTACTATTAAGATATAACCAAAGCCAAATTTGTTTCAAACTTGAGGATGAGTAATTTAACATAGTGTTTAACAAGGAGGGGCCCATTTTGACTGCTTTCTTTGCCCAATCTGAAAACAACTATGGATTTTCTTCTTAGGTACAATGGCCTTCCCCCGGCCTTCTAACAACAATGGCAGTAACCACAGCCATAATTATCAGCATGGCAAACTTACATTATACCAGGCACTTTGCATAAATTGTATCATTTTATTATCATAATTAGCAAGAGAGAATTTCTATCACCGCATTATGAGTAAGGAAACTGATGCTGGAGAAAGTGTGCTATTTGCCTGGGCTTGCCCAGTTGGTAAGTGGCAGAACAGGGATTTGACTCTGGGTTACCCTGACTTCGAGTTCCTAATTCCACCATGCAGATGTTGCCACTTCTCTCCCAAAGTGGGTTGTATACTGGGGTAACAAGCCTAATGGTGATCTAGCTGTCATCCATCTAAAAGGAGAATGAATGTTCAAGAAGGAGACTTAGTGTTCATGACTGAATCTGATGTCTCTAATTTTCCCTTTTGCATTTCTCTCTTCATCCATTCCAAAACCTTCTGCCTATCTGTGGGCTTTGGGAGTTAATTATATCGTATCACTTCGCTTGTCTTCTAGAGCAGGGTTTCCGAGATCTTAATATGCTTCAGAATCTTCTGGGAAATTTGGGATAGAGGAACCTAAGGTAGGGCTCAGTAACCCACATTTTAATAGCAACCCCCATACACCTCCAACAACGGAGAAACAATATAGAAAACACGAGAATAGCCTATTTATCTCCCCTATCCTGAGTAGTGGGTGGAATAATCCTAGGCCTGGAAAATAAACTACAGATGAGTCCTTACACCTTTTCCTCACTAAAGTGTTCCCCTAACAAGAATAGTTTATGATAAAGATATGCAATAGTATTGGATTAGTATTACTGGTGAGATCCAATGCTTTTTCAGCCTGCCTCTTATTCTTGAATCTTTAGGACATCCCCTGTGACCCTACCCTGTTCTCTATTTTCCCTATGGTCTTTCCTAAAGTTAGTGAAGATACTTCCTTTTTTGGTCCCAGAGGGTTTCTCCTAGGTTTTATTATATTATTCTTCCAAATTGAATAGATATTTTCTTTTTCAGATTCTGAAGATTTCTCTAACTTAAACGGGATAGCTCTGAATACTTTCTCCACTAGTTGTTAACTATGCAACTTGGGCAACTTACTTATCCACTATTAGTCTTAGTTTTCTCATTTGTAAAGGGGTAGAGGACATTGTAGTGCTTATGTTATATAACTGATATAAAGGTTAAAGAGTCAATCCCTCTATGTGGCCCATCACATCACAGTATAAGTGAAAGGCTTCCTCTAAAGTTGTGCAGTACACAACCTGTACATCTGTATGAGGTGGCCCTTAAGTAAACTAATAGTATTAAAGAGTTCAGCATAGCTCCTGATATTGCTATTCCAAAATGGCATCTATTATATAGTATTTATCCTCACCTATGACTACTTCTTTCTGACTTTTTCTTATATTCCTAAAATATATTCACTAGCCTCTTATTAAGTTTAATTCTGCTTGCTGGTTAAGCTTGACTTCTTGACAATGGGCCCCAAATAACTTGGTTAGTAATTAGAGTGGACATAATCCTACCTCAATTGTGGATTTTCTTAAACTCATTCTCTTTCTCTCATCCCAGTCTCCTTGTAACCAATGATATGCCTTTGTAAGATGACCCCTTGAGGTTAAAGATGCAATCCTTAGCCACAAAACTGTTTTTTCTTCCCTCTGTGAAATACCAGCTGGCCTGCCCAAAGATTGAAATGACTACCTTGACCTCATTAGTACTGCACTCCAAGCAGCTGAGCATTTTTCTTTCATTATTTTAATAATGTGATGATGATTATGAAGATACAGACAGAACAGTACTGAATCTAGAAATTTCATTATTCCCATTAGTGATGCAAATCAGAGGAAGTATGCATAAGAGAGGGTGAATTAGAATACTCACATGGAAATCATAGATCTGGAAAAGAGGTTGAGGAATGAATGTGTGATATGTGAGTGTGAATGATAAATATGTGATATATGAGTGTGTGTATGTGGGGTCGGGTGGGGCAAAAGAAACAGAGAGAGAGAGAAAGAGAACTATATTTCCTTTAGGCAAAAGACTAAGATATACTAAAAAAAAAATAATAATTACAGGTGTGATAAGACAATGGGATAAACCACACATTCTCTTCCTTACTGTTTTGTGCTTTTTTTTTTTTTATCCTTTAAACACCACTAAGGCAAATAACTTGGCAAGAGAAGGAATGTTTTATCCATATAGTATTGTACCAACTTTATTTTTGATCCTTTTGTACCATAAGATTAACAGAAAAATGTGTGTGTGTGTGTGTGTGTGCAGACATGTATTCAACTTCTATTTCTAAAACACACATCAGGGAACTGGGAACATAAAACTTAATAAACTGGACAAGACTTGTGCCCACATGAAGTTTTCATTCTAATGGGAGGGGTTAGACACAAAATAGCCATATGATTAAGAGAATGAACCAATTAATCAAAATGATGTGGTCTTTATGGAAAATGGTGTAGAGGTTCCTCAAACAATTACAGATAGGTCAACCATATGACCCAGCTATTCCACTGCTGGGAATATACCCACAGGAATGGAAATCATCATGTCATAGGGATACCTGAACTCCCACGTTTATTGCAGTGCTATTTACAATAGCCAAGAGTTAGAACGAGCCCACATGCCCATCATCAAATTAGTGGATAAAGAAAATGTGGTATATCTACACAATGGAATACTACTCTGCTATAAAAAATAAATAAATAAATACTACCATTAGCAGCAAATGGATGGACTTACAGAAAGTTATTTTAAGTGAAATAAGCCAGGCATAGAAAGAGAAATACTTCATGTTTTCACTTATTTGTGGGAGCTAAACACAAATAAATAAATAAATAAATAAATAACCCCTTTCATATAAATTTAATAGTAAGGGGAAAAAATGTCTTCCAGACTGTTTCCCCTATAATTCCAGGTAAGATAAAGACTTAAGATCTTTTTACTCTTAAGTAATTCATTTATTAATACATTAGATAAATGTATTGAGCTACTATTTGCCAAACACAGTTCACACTTTCCATCAAACATACATGAATCCAATTGAATGACCAATTTTAAAGTTAATTCAAGACTCTCCAGGATATGGTTCCGTTAATTATGCTGTCCTACACGAAAGTATAAATAAGTGACAGAAAAGTAGCTAAGTATTCAAAAAACATCAATTTTAGACAGCAATATGTTCCTTATACCTTAAAAAGCTCCTTCTTTCTACGTATGTGCTTTTAAATACAACAGGTAAAGACAACAAGTTAACTACTTGAAAAAAATTTTAATTTGGCCCCTCACCTCACACCATACATCAAAAATACACTCTGATAACCTGAAGAACTGACTGAAACTATAAGTACAACAAATTGATGCCATTTCCTCAAGCTGTGCATACAACTGGTGGGTCAGTCACTAATATAAGAGCTTTAAGAAAGCAACAGAAGGGGAAAAGCAAATACTAGGAATCAAAGTGGAGGTAGGAGCAACTTCAGGATCTATAAGACATTTACGAAATGTGATGCTGAAACAGCAAAAAAATGGACTAAACGCTAACAAAAGTTAGAGTCAGATCATGCATTAATTAAAATCCCAGGAAAATAAGCTATGTGGCAGTTTCAAAAAATGTCAGCAAATATTCACTGTAATTAAATGTATCTATCATCATAAAGAAACCAAAAAGAAGGTTCTGATTCTTGATTCAGGCACTCATTCAGGGTGCTAGGTCCTGGCAGAGATAACAAACACATAAGTAGAATAACAGTGGCTAAGTGGGAACAAAGCACACAGTCCAGAGATGGCTCACCTCCACGGATGACTCTGTCCTCCTTCACTCCAATTCCCTCACCATTGGAGGTGGCTTTGACTTTATAGTTGCAAGTTCAAGACTCATCATGAACATTGACCTCTTAGTGCAGCAGTCCCCTCAACTCCAGTGACCTGCATTTTTCCTCCACTTCAGTTGCCTAGCAACACAGCCACACTTAGAGACCTGCTGCAGAC
>NW_007737837.1:45680-49473 GCF_000696425.1 Galeopterus variegatus | reverse complement strand
GATAATGTTGTCCCTCAGCTTGTGGCTTTTGTTAACAACTGCCCTCCCCTCTCAAATGACATAGCAAGGCCTGCCCACTCAGAAGCAGGAGCTCTCCAGGATCATGAACTGCTATCAGTGTTTCCTTTTCCCTATTACCTTATTTCATAACCTAACATTTTAAGTGGACTAAATATCCCCAACATATATTCATGGTCACCCACTTGCCCTGGGCAAAACCTCTGTAACTCTTGGTGGAACTCTTCTGCCTTTTTACATTGCAATCAGTTTATGGCCCATAGGGCAGATGCCACTTTTGTGTGTTAGCGCTACAACTTACAGAGAGCAGCCCCCTTAGGCTCCCATTGGCTTCGAGAAGGGTGCACATTTTTAAGGTAATTATTACCTCACGTCCCCTACAGATGACTAAAGGCATGTTATTAATCTGAAAGTGTGTAGTTAATGATGTCATAGAGCAGACACTGACCTAATGAACAAAAAATGTGATTAATGAAAGGCTGGGAAGTGCTTCACAGGATTCTAAGAACAGAGATTTTTTTTCACCTGCCAAAGCAAACTGACTGTTGCTCTCAACGAGGAATTACATTCACGAGCCTCTGTCCAAAGTCAAAGCATCTAATAATGGGGATGAATACAAAAACACTCATTTCTTTTTTTTTTTTTTCCTTGTCCGGCAACGGACCGCAACCCTCAGTGTTGCCCCCGTACCGGACCGGGGACCGGCAACGGGATCGCAACCCTTCGGTGTTGCTCCCGCGCCTCGCTCAGCCAGTGAGCGGGAACCGGTCTGTATATGGGATCCGAACCCTCGGGCGGGAGCGCCGCCGCACTTCCCAAGCGGCGCACTATCCAGTGCGCCACCGGGCCGGCCCCAAAAAAGCACTCATTTCTATAATAAGAATTAGCACCCACTACTTCAGTTCTGTGGTAGAAATTCTCACGTGAGATTACCGTGGCAATCTACTTCTACTGTCCTGCTTCTTCTCCAAGGTTGAGAAAAGTCATTCTTATAAGTAAGCCAACTTTTCTGCCTTACTGTACATAAAATTTAAGCCTACAGATGTATCCTGAGAGAAAACTTTTCTATGATCTAGAGCTTACTTCATCTGATTAAACAGATCATAGAATCAGAGCTTTATACACAATTTTCTTATTCATATTTTATCAAATTTAAAATGAGTTGCTGCAATTCAGGCTGATGCCAGAATTTGTAATATTTTATATTCAACTTATGGTTCCATAACGATAGTTAATGTCAATGAATACTTTCTGGAAACTCATCATGATTAGAATACCTTAAGTACCTGCCATTAGTAAAGAATAAAATTATTTCATCTAACTTTATCTTCAAAGCATAATTGTTTAAAAGATTTAAGTATGTTCAAAAAGTATGAACAAAACGTATCTTGTGATGCTATTTAAAATGCTAGCTTACCTAAACTGTCCAAATTTTGTTTAATTTAAAAATATTTTCTCATGTTTCTAAGTTCTTTCAGGTGCCATCAGCATGACCCAAGCTGCATACAATAGCAGTGCTCCAGTTTATGTCAGCTTAAAATTTTATAGGACTGTGATGGCAAGTCAACAAGTTCAACTCTATAAAAATGCCTACTTTTAAATAACTAGCAATGAATACATTTTATTTTTCAAAATTGGTTTTTAGAAAACAACCTGAAGCTAAGCAAAGTACCATCTCATTTATAAAACTTGAATTTCTCCTTAAAAGTGCTTTAGGCATCATTTCCTATCATGTCTGTAATGCTGAAGTCGGAATCTCCGTGAGCAGCAGCAGCAGCAGCAGCAGCAATTCAATTAGCCGTCAAATCCAGGTGGGTTCACAGAGAAGAAATGAGTTACTACCTTGTTTAAAAATTTAGACAATGAAAAATAAACATGGCTAATATGAAAATAATTGGACATTCTGTCAAAATTATATATTTCAATTAGATAATGTAAATATTTTATAAATTTGTAATACCTCAAATGATGAGTCATTATACTACATACTACGGACTGAATGTTTGTGTGCCTCTCCCCAAATTCCTATGTTGAAATCCTTAGCTCAGCCCTCATGAATGGGATTAGTACACTTATAAAAAGATGCCCAAGAAAACTCCTTTTCCCTTCTACCATATGAGGACACAGCAAGAAGGCGCCATCTATGAACCAGGAAGCAGGCCCTCACCAGACACTGAATCTGCCAGAGCTTAAATCTTGGCCTTCCCAGTCTCCAGAACTGTAAGAAACAAATTTCTGTTGTTCATAAACTATCTAGCCTACGGTATTCTGTTATAGCAACCCAAACAGACTAAGACACTACAGAAGGATTTTTTATCCAAAATTCCCCTTAAATCTCTTCCAGTCAGTTGGTCTTATTCTTGCGTTCCAGATCAGAAACGACTCTGCCACTTGTAATACTACTGTAATAGAATAGGTTTAGGGTCTTTTTCTGGAAAGAGTCAAGAAAGTAGCTGATTTGGATTACAAATTTTGGCTGAAGTACATTTTTAAAAAAAATCTGTGAAAGCAAATTAAGCAAAGAATACCAAAAAAGAGTTTGAAACCACATGATCTCAATGATGAAAGTTGGAAAATAAATGTTTAATTCCAGGCAAGTTTTGACTGCCTCATCCTCTGGCCACAAAATGGAGAACCATGACATAAAAAAATTTAACAAGCAATTTAACCAGCTATTTTAAATAATAATACTTTACCAAAACTATAGATGAAATATATGTAAATATTGCTTTTAAAAAATGTTGGTACTAGGCTCTTCAAGAGAATTTTTTAAAAAGAAACTTTTTTTGGAAGTTTTTTTTTTTAAAATAATAAGAGCTCCTTGAAATACAAATTTGAAGTCCTTCCAATTTAGGGTGTATGCTGGCTTACAAAGAAGTATTTTATTGATCCACTGTGTGTTTAAAATATACACCTGCAAAAAGCTGATTAAGATTAGGGATGTGAACCAGTCTGAGAATAAATAGGAAGCAGGATTAATAATGCAGTTATGAAAGAATTTAAATTTAGATAATATCAGTGTTCAGGATAGAGAATTTATTCAGTATTTATTTGTACTCAGTTACAGAAAGAGTTATCACAATTAAGAATTTACATGATCTCTTTCTAAATAAACTAATTGCCTCTGCAGGTGTGCCACTGTGTACCTTAGTTATACCGACCTATTATTACACAAATATAACATCATTAATTTTGAATCAATCTTGGCAACCTACAGTAACTGGAGAGATCTACCTACTACTGTGAGACTACTGTCAGACAGATCATAGAAGCTGGAAAAGTTGGATTTAGTCATATTTTTAAACTTGGGCCTTTCTCTTCTATGTAGCTGTTGAAAGGATTAGATGAGGAAACACTATAATGTTCTATCAAAATCTGTGGAGTTAGTATTGATGAATCCTGCCAGTAATGGCCACGTTAAGGAGAGATTTAATAACAATAATGAAGATAGTAACATCTGCTGATGCTTACTATGTCTGGGCACTATTATCCACACATCTCTTACACACTCCTCAAAATTCTATGCTGTCAATAACATTAGCATCTCCATCTTACAAATAAGGAAACTGATGCTTAGAGAGATTAAGTCTATGATAATTTTCTAGATATATTCATCGTTGAATTTGCGTTATCTACAGTTTGTGCCTTTAGATCAGTCTCCTGGAAGAGAAAGGAAGTATTTAGCCCTCAAATATATAAACATGTTTTATAGTACATATCATTGGGAAGGAGTAGTGGAACAGAGGTTAAAACAAAAAAAAAACAAAAAAAAAAA
>NW_007737837.1:39440-44719 GCF_000696425.1 Galeopterus variegatus | reverse complement strand
AATTTTAAATAGCAGTGACAACCTAGTTTAAGATTACAAACTAAATGTTCTATAGGAAAAGAAAATTAGCAAGGATGGCAAGAAAATAAGGCCCTGATTTAAGAGCAATGTAGGGTATCTAAAGAATGACAACTGGAAAATACCACAATAAAAGTTTTCAATTAATCTGGGAAGGTTTTTGTCCCAATTAGTGAAAATCTAAGTCCTTGATTCTCAGTATACCAGTGAAAATAACACTTGAGGCAGCAATTATTCTAAAAGCTAATCACAATATAATTAAGGCTCTATGTATTTATATGGCTGGCAAAACCTTCAGTAAGAGGAATCACATGGTAGGTCCAAACACTATAGGGTGCTACACTGACAAATGTAATTGTGGACAGTCTCTCTTTTGCTGCTTATAAAGGTGCATGTGCTTACTGTTCTCTGATGCTGGTGAGGAAAACGGGCATCTGGGAATGGCTACAACAGAGGAGACCTCATGAGCTCTAAGTCCCAAGGGAAAAGTCCTGGACCACTGATGAGGATGTTATGATTTATGATAAACTCACCTCAAAGAATATTTGGAATGTTTGACGTAGAAAGGCTCTCTGGGACTTAAAAACTTCAGCTGGAATTTAATAAGAAACACTTTATGAAGTTATGCAAATTAGATATTTTAGCATGTATAAAACATACTGTGCTTTTCTATAAAGACACATTTTGTAAATTTAGGCATAGCCCCCAAAGTATATGTAAGACAATAAATGCTCATGTAATGAAAACACATTTAAAGGAATTTTAACATGAATTTACTCTAGTTTTGACTAAAGTAAATGTCACCCAAAAATATGTCTGTGTGATAGTACAGTAGAAAGAAAAAAAGAAAGTTAAAAATTAAAATATCAAAACAATATTTTTGATTTTCAAATTAAGGGTCATCAGCTTCCAATGAGTTCCTTTTCAAATATAGTATTAAGGAATTTTTTTCATATTAACTCATATGACAATTTAAATATAATCTATAAAAGAAGTTTATATTCATCAGGAAAACACTTATTATCAAATAGTTGAATGCATTTACTTTTCCAAAAGCCACAGTAATATTTCTAACTTACCACGTGTGTAATGTAAGAATTGTTTCGCAAATTGACCTTCAGCGTCCTTGATTCCCCCACTCTAGTTGGGAGAAACCTGTACATATCTTCCGGGGCATAAACTCCACGGTGAGTCAAATCAAGCTGCCTGCTTTTGGAATAGGTTTAAAGTTAACTATTTTATATATTAAATTATGCAGTGTAGCTTTAATTTTTGTTTTCTCATACAACTTATTTTAGAGTCGTTTTGCAACCGCACCTTACCTCATCTACGTGAAGGTAAAATGGCCACAGTGTCCTAAAAGGTGCTGGTTAGCCGATGCTCTGTAAGCTCTGCCGTCACAGCATTTTCTCATTAAAGCCTGGCTCTCTACCAGCCTCAAACCCTTAGCTCATTTCACCTGGCTACTCTGAACTGTCACATGGATAGAGCCACTCTGCTGACAACACATGGTTTCTTTGGCTACTCCTCAGTCTTTGCCAGCTTCCCTCCCCTCCCTCCTTTCTGTGGCTCTTGCCCCAGGTTTGGCCCTTGTGTCCTCATCCTGACTGTGTGCACTATACTCTCGCTAGGCAATCCCAGCCCACAGTGGGCTCAGTGACCTCGCACCTGTGCAGTGCCCAGACTCACAGCTTAGCTCAGACTTAGCCTCTGAGCAACACACCCGTATATTCAATCCCACACAGTCATCTTCCTCTGGATATCTCAAAGCCATCTCAGTCTCCACAGATGCAACCTTTCTCCTCCAACCTGATCCCCCCACTGGTATCTCCTGTCTCAGAGAAGGGTGTCTGGAGCCGACCTTGACACCCTCTTCTCTCTCCTTTACCCAATCCATCCCTGAGGCCTTCAAGTTTCCTTTCTATATATTCCTCAAATCTGTCCGTTCTCTTCCTCTTCCTTGACACTATCTTACTCCTGGACCACTTAAAAATAGCCTTGACTTATTTTAGCATGTCCACTCTTGCCGCCTCCTAATCGGCCCATACCACGCCAGAGGATCCAGTCATGCCGCAGCTCCGACAGCTCTTCCTCGCCTGATGCACAGGCGCTGCACTGTCTGCACTCTGCCCTCCTCCCCTCCAGCCTCACCTCACACTGCCTTCCCATGCTGTGCTCCAGACCTGCAGCTATCCCTTGCTTCCTGAAGAGCCAACTATCTCTGCCGCCCTGTCCTTCACACAGCCGGGAACTTTTCCATCCTCTTCCCAGGCTATCTCCACTCATCCTCCTCAGTTCAAATGCCCCATTTTTCTGGGAAGTTTCTTTTCCATGTTTCCCTCCAGTCCTTTCCACGTTTGCAATCAAACACTCTAGTGTGATTACTAGGTTGATGTGGCTCCTCCTCCAGAAGGACATGGCTCCTCCAGCCATGGAGGTGGGATGGGGCATTCTGCTCTCATCCCCAGTTCCCCAGAAAAGAGGAGTGCACAGCAAGTATGAGATGAATGGAAGAACAGCCTAGAGTGTGTGTCAAGAACACATATTCTTAAAGGGCTCTAATATCCTCCAAAATGCATCATGTGCTCCAATTAGAAAATAAACAACCACATTTATATTAAATTTGGTAGGCATTTAGCATATATTTTCTTCCGTGCATCTTCCTCCAGAACTAAATCAGACCTAATTATTAGTTAACTAAGGATTATAAAAAACATTTTCATTAGGTAGAATACTTAAGTATTATCATTAAAGCTGTGTAAGATGCTGGGATAAAATTTATATTTTAAAGTTTTCAAGAATCTACTTTCATATCCTGCTTATAGGAATGTTAAATGGTACAACCACTTTGGGAAAACTATTTGGCAGCTTATTTTAAAAGTAAACACATTCTTATGTGACCCAGCAATTTTGGGTAAAATTAGGTATTTTTATCCTAAAGAAATGAAAATGAATGTCCACAGAAATGCACATAAAGTTCATAGTAACTTAATTCAAGCCCAAAATTATAAGATACCCAAATGCTGACAGGAAAACAAACTGTGATATGTTTATATAATGGAATACTAAACAATAAAAAGGAACAAACTATATATAGGTACATTCAATAACATGAATAAATCCCCAAACATGTTAGGTTGAGAGAAAAAAGCCAGATACAAAGAGTGCATATGTATACGAAGTTCAAGCAAAACTAATCTACGATGATCGAAATCAGAACAGAACAACTCTTGACTGTAAAGGAACACATAATGTTCTGAGGTGAGAGAATTTTTTTTAAAAAAAATTTGGCAGCTGGTCAGTAAGGGGATATTCCATCTCTTGATTGGAGTGGCAGTAATCCACGTGAACTCATAGGTAAAGTCACTAGGAATTTTACTGAATATAACTATATCTCAATGAAGCACTGAAAAAAAATTTAAAACAACATACCCAGGTATGAGAGCAGAAGCTGCTGACACAGCTTGTCTTCGGGGCTTAACTAAATTATCTATTTTAGCGAGGGTGGCCATGGACACGCATGCACCTTCAGATTCATTTTCTGCTTTGACACTCTGTATAGAAACATCACAGGGTGGGGGAAGAGGAAGTAAGCACTCTAGGAAATATATGGACATTTACCCATCTGAATTCTACCCTTTCCTTTAAATTTTTTTTTAAAAAGTGACTTAGGATTTTTAAATCCCCTAACTGCAAACCCTATACTGTGTACTGTCTAGTTCCTCCTTCTCTCTCCCCCCACCCTCACACACAGAGTATCTTACATAATTACATGAAACATAGGTTTCATGTGCTGTATGGACAATAGAGCAAAACCCAGAACTCAAATATGCTAGTCAATAAGATTAAGATTATAGGGCTATACAACAGAATTAGTAAAACTGGGATAATACCAGGAAAATATTCTGCATTTTCAGGCCAGTTTTTCATGTCAGTTTCACTTAGTATTTTCAATATACACACAATAATTTACTTAAATTCAGTTTAACACTTACTCGTCCAGACAGCTGAAATCTCAGCGTGTGTTTCATGTGAGGCTCTTTAAGTGGGTGACACTCAGCATCCCAAAACTGGGCATAATCCCCCCTATCTCTGGGCAAAAATGTGATGGAGACCTACAAAACACATCCCGAAGAGAAATTCAGACACTGAACATTACACACATGTAGTTAGCTGGATTACCAATTCAAAGTTCTGGCATGAAAAAATTAAAGGAACAAATTCTTTGGCATTGGCTACTTTTCCCACCAAATGAAAAAGAATTTGAATAACTTTATTCCTACTGGGATTGTTACCATACTAGATCCAAAAATACACTTTTGTTTAAGGCTTTATATAACATATTCCTCAAAATGTACCGTGAATGCTTTTCTGGAGGGAAAAAAAGTTATTGAGAAGTACCCGAGCTGTCGAGCACATGATCTACGAGGAAGGTCCAGCTGCACAAACACAAGCCAGCCCTTCCTCGTGAAGCCTACGGAGCCCCCGCCAGCCCAGCAGTCAGAGCAGGAAGGCCCGGCCCTGCCCTGCAGTGCAGAGGACTGGAAGAGTGGAGGGAAGGTGGAACAATACAAGCCTCATGACACCAGATAATCACAGCTCCTGTGAGGACTAAGTTGAGAACTCCATCACAGTCAGCTACCCTGACCACACAGTGCAATGTTATACATACAACGGGCATGTGTACCACCTCTAGAATGCTCAGTAATGAGAAAACTGTAATATTTAAAAACAAAATTTTATTACACTTACCAGCATTAAGAGCCCTAGCTTTATCAAAGAATTTAGTATTAATAACATGGATCATCAATTAGGTTGAAAACGAATCGGTGTCTTTGAGTATGGACTTAAAACTTTAAAACACCAAAGTGACCTAATTTCTGTCCATGCAGAACATAAAAATCAATATACCCAGCAAACCTGAGCTTAAGGCAGGACTGCTCAAGGAGATGAGCACATTGAGCCAAGGGAATCAAACTGCTAAAGAGGATATGACACACAGAAGATGAAGGAAGTGAGAATGAAAAGCCCCACTTAGGAACTGCCTAACTGCTTTCCACAGTGACTGTACCATTTTACACATTACCATCAGCAATGCAGGAGGGCTCCCAATTTCTCCACATCCATACCCACACTAGTTATTTTCTGTTCTTTGGGTTTTTTTTAAACATAGCCATCTTAATGGGTCTGAAGTGCTACCTCACTTCCAGTTTTTTTTTTTTTTCCTTTTTGTCTTTTTTCGTGACTGGTAACAGGATCGC